>NC_046382.1:36451259-36579908 GCF_011125445.2 Fundulus heteroclitus
GAGTCAGTTGATGTAAAAAAATGTTTAGGAGAAAGTTATTTAAAAAGCAGCTGTGTTTTATACACACGCTGAGACATGTCCATGGTTCATTCCCACTGTGAGAGAGCAAGACTTTTTTGGAGACCATTGTCAAGCAATATAATGATAATGGCATAATAATGCAATTGTGTTCGGTTTGTCAATTAAATGCTCCAGTCATTATGGACTATTGGGAAGACGGAGACGGCCTAGTGGTTGTAGTTTGAAAAAAACTGCAACGGATGATGATGTTTTAGGTGCAGATGCATGTTTGTTGTAGTTGCTACTGTTTTACAACAAATGCAACATACCGGCTCACACAGTTTAAGTTCGCTTTTGCCCCAAAGTTCTCCCACACCGCAGCTGCCATATTCAGCTTTGAAACCTATTCCATTGAGTTTATTTAAATCCAGACATATAAAAACATTTCTTCGGTATTTGGAAGAATTGCTTTTTATATTTTATGACTTTTATTTTTGAGGTATCTGATGTGCACATATTGCACCAAAAGACGCTCATCTCTGGGACACAGGACCCATCTTCTTCCTGAACAGCATCAGCTGGACATTTCCATAATGTTGCATTTAATCGACACCTTCAGGCATCTGATTCAGGATTGTGGAAGTCCACAGTTCTCGTTGTGATAACTGGTGTGATTTGTGAAGATTTTTCCAGGACGTCAAACAAGGAACCAGTGAGTCGGGGTTAATTCATTAAAAAAATAAAAATGTCTTGGCTTTCTAAAATCATCTAAAAGGCAAATGAAGCTTATTAAATGTCAGCTTATTAATTTGAAGAAAAACAAATCTGTATCTATCTGGTTATTCTGAGTAATAGAAGTTATTTTAGTTATCCAAAATGATCTAAAACAGGAAAAGTGTAGTCTGTTAAATTTAACAGATTTAACAGCCAGGGTCTTTTTATACAGTGTATATAAATGTATACAGTGTATATAGATTTGGAATGAAGACACCAGGAAGGCTAGAAATTTATTTTTGAAGGCTGTTCTTGTTGATTCTTCTAATAGTCTTTAAAGAGGGAGCAGATTTGGCTAAAGCTAGGATCAGCAGAGGGCTACACGGAGGCGGGTTTGTAGCACTGCTGCCTTGCAGCAAGAAGGTCCTGGTTTTGCAAGCCGGGATGAATTCTGAGGTCTTGCTGCATAAAGTTTGCTTGTCCAGCTTTGGTTTGCATGCGTGGGTTCTGTCCAGCTTCCTTCCACGGCCCACAAACAGGACTTTTATAATTGTTTTTTCTAAATTGCCCTCAGGTGTGTGTCTTTGTGTCATGGACTGGTGACTTGTTCTGGGTATAGCCAGTTGGGTGTTTAACAGACTGCACTGTTGCCACTCAATGTCAATTAGAAACTGAAGGTAAAATAAATGAGTCTGAAGTTGACAGTGACTTTACCTAACCCTCCCGCATTAGGTCTCAGTATCACTACTGTATGCTTGTCAGTAGGCCTCAGCGTTAATGCCAGAAATCCCTGCTTCCTCCAACGCTCAACCCCACCATTTAACGGAGCTCTAAATAAGATGATTTACAACCTGTCCCCACTTAGCCTGGGGCTGAAAAAGGAAAATCAAAGGGCTTGTAATACACTATTTCTCAATTACCGTCCTCATTATTGTCACCCGTGTTCATTACTACTATTATCGGCCTTTCTGTTGCACCCCCACTTTAGGCGAGCTGCAGCCGTGGCTGTCACGATGGATGAAGAGAGCCTGGAAAGCGGCAGAATCAAGAGCTTTCTGCAAGGCCAGGGCACTTCAGGTAATTAATATAGCAAGAGGGGGCAGATGAGAAAACGGAGAGGATGTGAGCATAGGCTCGGCCGTGTGTGTTTTTGCTGAAACGCCTGATTGGGGAGCTCACCTGCCGATACCCCCTAAAAGGTATTTCATTAGCAGGGCTTTTACCATACAAGCAGAGCAACAAAGCCTCAGCTACGCCTGTCTCCACTTTAACTCGACAGGGCCCTCCAGGACGTCTGGAGCTGTGTGTGGGAAGAGTAAAGAAGAGTGAAGGAGCAGAGAGGAGAGGCTATCCCCGTTCATAATCTGATGACAAAAGGCAAAAAGGCATCATCCTATTACCAGCGTGATCTTCACCAGCTAGCACTAGCTCCTTCCCACAGGGGCTCTCTCTATTATTAGGGGAGTGGGTGATAGGGAGCAGGACAAGCACCCGGCGCCTTCTTATGAACTTATGAGAGGGGAAAGAGAGGAGACCTCATGCTACGGTCCTGTTTGGACTGCCGTCCATTATTTTTCAGTCAGATTCTTCGCTTGGACAACAGCTTAACATCCATTTGAATATTGATTTATTACAGCTTCATTACAACAGTAGACATGTCTGGCATCAGTCCTAAATAATGGATGTATTTCAGACATTGGAAGAAGAGAAAGAAAATCTTTGCCACTGTTGTGTCACAGGTCTCGGTTCCACTCTTAGTTTCTATCTACTTGGTAAACTGGGACTACAATCAAAAGGCTGGCAAGTTGTTGTGCAACGGGGCACACAGTAAGAATATTTAAGAAGTTGAGAGTTAATTAAAAAATGTTTTTTAAAGAAGAAACTGGTTTTAAGCGCAAGGCATCAATGACTCACAATGGGAGCCAGGAAAACAAGTAATTTGCCGTTTACTACAGGCACATTTTCATATTTTCTCATGACTCTTCACTGTTAGACATCAGGAAGTCATCACAGAGTGGATACCTGACAGAAAATTACACTGAATCCACCTTCTTTTAAGATTTGGGCTTTTAAATACTGTGGTCTTAAACTTTTGATCAGCTTAGGAACCGCCTAGTTTAGTTTAATAGTTGATTGCAACAAATGCTTACTCATTTTTTTGTCTCACTCACAATTCTTCTTTTTGTATTTGGAGGCTCTACTTAGATCGATCAATCGATAGATATCAACAGCTTGCTTGAACCTAGAGATAAAGTTTTCTACTAAAGCCTCATTGGAGGCGATAATGTGCTGGTTTATATGGCGTCAGCTCAGAGGAGATGATAAATAGATGAAAAAAGAATAAATAGATTTCTCATGTGAATATCATGTTGTTTCTGGACTCTTGACCTGATTGTTTAACATCTGCTGTTTGTTTGGCGCCCCCCTCTAAGTGGGAGTGTAATTGTCCTTGTTGGGTCATGGTCAACGCAATGACGTGACATCTCTAGATGTACGTCATCCTCTGAACAGATGTACGTCATCCTCTGAACAGGTGATGTAAATTCAGTCATACAGGCTATGCAGTTGCACGTCGGTACAACTCCAGTGGCCATCGTTTGTTTTTATCTTTGTTCTTAAGGCTTTTCTGGAGCTCAATGAAGATGCCATTGTTTTCACAAGAGAAGGAGTCCTCTGATGTTTTAAGGTATTTCTGTACATGCCCTGAGGTATAATGATTAACGTTCAAGGACTTCTTTGATTTGATAAAATAATGATAATGTCTAGAGCAACACATTACATGAAATAGTAAGTTTATTACAATATTTTAAGAAGGCAACACTCTCAAAATATGGTTTGTTTTAAGACTGAGTGCTGATATAACACTGCTCCATGCTAATTTCCACCAACCAGTGCACAGATAGCATATGTTGATATTAACAATGAGTGTAAATGTTTTTAGATTTACTTTGAACAACACAAGAAGCATCCTGTTCTCTAAACTTCCTATTTATATTTTATTCTATCTTTCTGGTGGCCTTGCAGCAGTAGTAGTGAGAGGAGGGACACTGAAGGAAACAGTGAGGACTGTCTGTTGTTTTGCTGAAGTATTTTGTCTTGCGCTCAGCGGGGGTGCTTGTACATTGCCTGGGGTTACACAGGAGGATTGTGGGAAATAGAAGCAGTCAAAGGAGCACTTTTAGAACTGCAAATTCAGACATGCTAATAAAAATGGGCTGCTGCCTAAGAGATATCTTTGTTTCCCGAGATATCACTAATGAATGCAGTGATTCACCTG
This sequence comes from Fundulus heteroclitus, assembly GCF_011125445.2. Taxonomy (NCBI): domain Eukaryota; kingdom Metazoa; phylum Chordata; class Actinopteri; order Cyprinodontiformes; family Fundulidae; genus Fundulus; species Fundulus heteroclitus. The sequence continues at coordinate 36,455,251 of NC_046382.1, forward strand.
CATGCTGACACCATCTAGACTCGGCTCATCTGTTCTGGCTTATTTAGCAGAACAGTTTAGCAGGTTAGATTCTGCGAGTCCCACCTGTGGGATGGGATTATCCAAGATATGCTAGTAGGCCTACATTTAAACTTAGATCATTCATAATGTAAGAAACTTAATGCATCTTTGTGCCATGCAGACATCTTGTGCTATGTAAATGATGTTCCTTACACAGACAACAACCAGTCAACATTTGACTAGTCATCCCTCCTGTACAGGCAGTATGAAGCAGCACTACAAATGATCCGGCTGGAGGAGACATGATAATGGAAGAGACACGGTAATGATGAAAAACGGACCAGATGCCGACACTGTAGACAGACACGTGGTTCTACTGTACCGTGGATGGTAAAAACAATAATTTCTGTCGTTCAAAGTCGTAGCATCAAAGTCCATCTCAGCTATTTGCATTCTTGTAAAATAAACTGACTTCTGTGTACCTGGTCCCTGATGAGACAATGCAAATAAATGGTCATTCAATTTGACTGTAAGAAGTTTGAGACTTTTGAAAGTGTGCAAAGCATGCAGAGAGGTGCACACACCCACCCGACTGTACCCCCTGTCAACCCCTCCTCCCCCAACAAATTCCCATTCTCATCATCGTCGTCGTCTTCTCTCTGTAGCCCAGTAAAAAGCCTGTGATGACCTGGGTGTGTAGCTTATTAACCTCTCCATCAGTTCTTATCAGCCAGTGAATAGCGTAGGCATCTGCTCCTCCTCCTGTATCTTAGTGGGAAAATTTCTCTGCTCGTCAGGACTATAATTCAGTCCACACAGAAACCACCTAAGGTATACGCACACACAGGCACAGTAAGAGGGTCTCAAACATTTTGTAGCCCCAGATGTTTCCAAAATAGTTAACAGTTGTAGGAAACAACAAGATGTGGGGTGTAGATGGTGGATGCGTTTGCCTGCCGGTCTGCATTTATGTGAGGGCCAGAATAAATTAATGGCTGATTTCTCCCCTTGCTTTGATGGCATTAAGAGCCCTCTCCTCTTCTCAATGTGCCACGTTAAAGGCTTTTCTCTCCTTCTCTTTTTTCCATCCATTTCTCCCTTCCTTCCTTCTTTCTTTCTTTTTTTTGACAAGTGGGGCCACCCAGCAGAAAGCAACTGATGCAAAACGCGGGTGTAATCTCCCCCCTCCATCCGCCACCCCTCCCGCTATCTTTAGTCTCTGACACAGAAGCCATTATCTGTGGGATTTAGTTAAAGCAAAGCTTCATGTATTTGTTAGGCACTGGGTTTGTTTTCTCTTCTGACTGCTCCGCTTTAGAGTGGCTGAGCTGGGAGGAGAACAAGGATGAGGGGGGTTACGTCACCACCACAGCCTTCTGAACATTTGTGAACAGGGGGTGTGTTGACATCGCATTGTAGTTGCAGGGTTCCTACACATTTGTGATGTTGATAATTTGACATGAAAAATGAAAAACATTTTTGGACGGACGGATGGATGGATGGATGGATGGATTGATAGCTGCACTGATAGAGTGATGGTAAGCAGATGAATAAAATGGGTTGAAGGCGGGCTGGATGGATGGACGCATATATGGACAGATGGACTTACAGACTGATGGGTGGATGGATGCAACTTTAAACAATGGAATAAGGATCTAAGGATGTACTTTCCAGAGAGCAGAAACCATTTATGGTTCAGCTATGCCCAGTGGGAAATTAAGGTGGAGAAAGAAAAGACCAATGACCAGTACCTGGTATAATCAATCTAATGTCTAGAGTTTAAAAAGATCTTGACTAGGCCGTCTTGTGACAAACAAAACGCTCTTATAGCTGTAAACAAGTGAAATTCAAATGTCAAAAGCTAAAAACAAACCATCTTCAGAACATATTGAATTGTTTTTCTCCCCCCACTTTAAAATATGCATGTTTCCTGACAGGGAACGCGGCGGAGAACAAAAATTGAAGGTTTTATCTTTTTTTATTTAGCCTTTCTGTAACACCACCCTCAAGGCTCTTTGGGCTTCCCGCTCAGCCACATAAGAAGAGCGCAGGACTAAAAACAGTGCGTTCGCAGTGGAAACTCGCTGATAGAATAAGCCGAGGCCTGTGGGGTTAAGCCAGGTGGGTTTAGCTCCCTGAGAGGCTGAGGTGTGAACTATTTGGGGAGCTTATAGGGGAGGAGAAACATGAGATGATTTAGTGCTAGTGTAAATCTTAGTACCTGTTGACAGTGTTAATTGGGACAGCTTGACAAACACAAACAGAATAAATCTGCAGGGATTCTGATCTGAGCCAACGAACCACCACCTGCAGAATACACACCAACACCGCCTCCACCTACAGCAGCAGCAGCTGGCATTACAAGATCAGATGCTTCCTGAGTATTTTTTTAAAGAGCATAGCTTTCCTCAGACTCCAGAGTACAAAACCGAATTAGCATAAAAACAAAGGTATATTCGATAGTGGGATGACACATGGACTGCTCTACTTCAGAGCTATTTATGTTCTAAGAGAAATTTCAGAGTGACTAACTTTTTGAGCAGCGACTTCTCCAGCTGGAGGACTGCCTCCTCAACCTGCTGACAGACGGATGCTGTCTTTTTAGCATGCATTGCTCCTCCCGCCCTATTAGCAAAGACAGGGAGGGAGGGAGGAGGGTGGGTGTGCGTGTTGGGAGGTGGGGGGGGGGGGTGCTCAACGCCCACCCCTGGGGTAGATGTTAGAACAAATTTGAGAGGTGTCATATTACACGCCTTGTGACAAGAGGCCGAGGGGAGGTGAAACGATAAATTTACTTAATGAATTAATCTGCAGACCAGTAATGGCTCTGCTAACAACATTAGTCATCCTTCTCTCATCTCTGAGCTGAGATTCAGCGGCTTCCCCTCCCTCCTCGCTACCACTTCTATCTAAATCCTGTCTCTCTCCATCCAGTCAGAAATTAGTTTAGGTTTCCTTCAAAGGCATAAATTACTCAGGCAAAAGGCATCCACCTTTTTAAATCATTTCTAGCTGCAAAGTCTTAAACACTTGTCTCCGTTTGTGTTCCTGTTTTACATTGTCCCCGACGTGGTTGTAAATGTGACAAATAAATCCCCTTTCAACGTGGAACGGCATTACATTACAACCGGCACCAACACCAGGCGGTTAAAGCCTCTGGGCCTCGGCTTGAGCTTTGATTCAATACACAGATGCAAAATTGCTCTGTTTAAATAGATATTTAAATGGAAATGCATTGGGAAGGACAGCTGTTGGTATTTGTAGCCCGAAGTGCTCATTACAATGAGAAATGGGACGGAGTGTGTATGTGGGGGGTGATGACAACGGTAGCGAGGCGAGCAGCTGTGTTAGCACGTGAATGGTGTAATTACTGGCCAAACCTCTGTCATTAACCTGCATTGTTGAGTGCCACCACATCTGTTACCATAAGAAAGCCTTGATTAATTGACTGCATGGTAGAAATTCAATTATGTGCTCAAACTGCAGTTTGTAAATTAAATAATAATCAAGTGGAAAGAAAATACCCAACAAGCCAAAAAAGTACAGATGCACCGATCACAGATTTTGTAAAGCTCTCACCCACCGATACAGATTTTAGTTGAGTCACAGTTCTTATTAAGAACTATAAATAACAACATATTGTTTTTAATTACTTTCTAAATAAATAAGAAATGGGACTGTTTTCACAATACCATTTTTTAAGTAACATAAAGCAATGATAATCTCTAGCACATGCTTCACCTTTTTGAAACTGAGAACTACTTCACTGGTGTTGTGTCATATGAAGAGTCAGAGTTCACCTTAACTTTGTGTGAAATAAATACATTTTTCATGCTTTGTTATAGATATTCTCATTTCTAATTGTATATAATTGCAAGTATGAATGAACAGGAAGAGTAATTGAATAAAATAAAGTTTTAGATGCAGCTCACTGGTGGATTGTGCTTTTTGTTTTTTTCAGAACAAACTGATGTTGGTGACCCCTGGTCTTGCAGCTCAAAGTACCTGATGCTGTCATTTCCTGCATCACGCAAAAGATCTGTAAAATCCTCCAAAGAAAATCCAACCATAAAGATTCACAATATATTGTATTTAGCCCTTTACAAAACAAAGTATAGCTACTATCCTTTGTTTATTCTGCACACCTCAAAACATTGAAGTGTACCATGTCACAATATATATATTCAGTCATTTAGGACCAAGACGTGTTTTTAAATGTTGCTTTTCAGAAAGTCTTGTACAGAGCTCTGCAGTTATACAAGATTTCACTAATATTTCAAAACAAAGACAAAATGATTACAGGGTTTACAGTTTTAACTGTCTTTAGCATTGTAGGGGGAGCTCGTTAGATCAGCAAACTTGTGCTCTGAGAAGGCAGCAAATACTCTGATCGAACCTCACAGACCGCCACTGTGGGTCCCTGAGGAAGACCCTTAACCCCAGATTGCCTCCGGGGTACTGTAAGCTGCCCACTGCAGAAATCTTTATTTGCCATTGCAAATCTTCTTTCTTTTAGCTTGTAGCACAATTAGCATGCGTTTCCCCTCCAGTTATTCAAACCTTACCATAACTGGGAGTTTACTTTCTAGAAGCTTCCTACAGCTAATCTTCTTCCTCTGATTTCATCTTAACTCACTCACTGATACTGAAAACATCTTCTTCACATCATCACAACTTTAACACTGAAGATTGTCGTATCAGTCACGTATGGTGTGTGCACTGATCAGAAAAAAGAAAATCCTATTTTTCTGTCTTCGACAGGATAATTACCAATCAGGGTCAGGTAAGTGGGATTGTGGTCACCAGCAGAATCTTCTGTGCAACTCTAACAATAATTACAGCCACTATGTGTCTGAGCTACATAAGATGTATTTTTGTAATTTTTCCACCGTGAAGGCACCACAAGGTAGAAGGCAAGTTAAAGTCTAGATCATAGCACAAAAGAAAGATATTGGATAGCAAAAAAAGAAGGGAGCAAATAAAGAAGTACATACGAAAAACAGGTAAAACTCTAGCAAAATACATAGCTTTTGTTTTGCTTCGCCAGGCTGTGCTGCTCATTCACTACAATAAAGTGCGTGCAGCTCCAAGGATCCATGGATGTGTATGTTTCAGCAGCTGCCCCTCAGTGACGATGTGTTTGGCAGCTCACAGCACTGTTTGGCCCGGCTGCTGCACGGGGTCTCGAGCAGAGGGGCGGCTGATGAAAGCATTGGCGGGATGCTCCAATAAAGAACAGATTATCATAAGCGGCCATTGTCCATCACCCACTTGTTTCCAGCAGCCCTCCCATCCCCATTTACTCACCCCTCAGCTCAAAATGTTAATCGGCACCATCGCCGGCTGTCTGAGGAAGGATGGGGAGCCTGGCCCCATGAGTGCAACTTTGAATGGGTTTTAGTAGGCTTAAAAATTGTGAAAGAGCAGCAAAACAGAATAAACAAGGACAGAATAACCTGAGTTAAAGAGAAAAAGACAACCATAACAGAGAAAATGAAGATAGTGTGAAAGGAAAACAAGAAATATCCTACTTTAGTAGCCGTTTGGTAGGCTGCTGCAGGTCCCTTCATCCTAACAAACTCCCTGCCTGCCTCCCGTTGACTCCATCCACCCCACTCGTTTTATCTGAAGATTCTCAGACAATGCCTAGAGGATCCCATTCCCTAATCTTCCTAAAAATCCCCCTTTCATCCCCACTGTTAAAGAATGTATGAAAGGCTGACACCGAGCGGGAGCAAAGAAGGGGGGAGAAAAAAAAAAGAAGCAGCGCACATCTGGGAGCAAGGGTCGCGTCGCTGTGCTGGACCTGCTGAGGGTGGGGGGGAGTGGGGGGCGCTGAAAGCACCAGGAAGGCAGGAGAGCTCCACACAGCTCGCTTCTGCACAGTCCCTGCAAGTTGACTAATTAAATTGTTTTGCTGCTCAAACATTCAAATGGCCGAGGAGATTAAAGGCAGGAGCAGGAATGGGAGTGCATGTGTGTGCGCAAGGGGAGGGTGTTAATCTGTGTTCTGACCCAGCTGAACCCTTGAAGTCGTGCGTGCAAACACACAAAACAAAAAAAAGCTCAAATCCTTTGTTTTGTCACCTCAAAGGCAATAGGTTTTTAAAGAAGTGATCCCTAGATTTGTTTTTTCTTCCCCATCGGGAAGAACAGTGCATTTGCTCCTGAAGAGAATCCAAGATGACCACAAACACATTCCACTGTGGTCCAGCTCAAAACCCGCCGACTCAAAGTGAGTGCTCTTTTTTTTGTAACCCTGACAACAACGAGAAAATGTCCGAGGGCCTGGTGAGGGAGCGCATCTTCTCGTGGCTGCGTCTATCTCAGTTGCCATGGGCTTAGCTTACAAATTGGCTCTGTGATTATTGATAAACAATAGTCGCAATCTCGCTGCTCAGCAATCAAAATTCACGCAGCGGACAAGCCCTCAGCAAAGCCCGTGTTTATTGCAACGGGGACGCAGGAAAGAGACATCTGCGAAAGTTAACGATTATCAACTTATTTTTGGACAGAAGGCTTCTGATATTTTATGTAAACCTGTGCAAAACAGCCGCTGAAAATGAAGCGAATGCTTAACGGCGCAGACAGAAACAACCTCGCTCCCCGCATCTTTCGCTCTGTGAACTGCAAAGGGTATTATAGTGCAAACACCACTACTTCTCTCAAAGCTTAGAGATTAGACTGGTTATCCCATTAAAGTTGGTAAAATGCCATTCTTATGTCTTTAAGCTCTCGTATAGGAGGTCAAGATGAGTCCGCCGGTGCTTACAAGGCGGGCTTGGATGTAATCTGCCCACAGTTGCAATAATTAATGTTAAGCTTCTTCCGCGTTACGTTTGTGAAGGAACTGCTCCTGATAATATACTCAAAGCTCTGCGTGCTGTTTGTGTTGCAAACACCAGATAAAGACACACGGATAGGTTTGGGTGACAGATGATGGAAGAAGCTGCCTGATTTTAAAAATTAGAAGACGTTAAAGGAAGGTTTTCTAACGGGTGTCCTTAGGGCCGGCTCAAGGTATAAGCGAACCTTGTGGCTGCTTGTGATCCGTCCTGCTTTCCTGGAGGCATGAAAAGAAACTTAATTACACAGGAATGGATAAATGGACCAGCTGTACACAAAACAAAACAAATGCAGGGGGGTTCACTCTGTTCCAGGGACGTTTTACTAGAAATTGTGCTACTTGTATAATTACTGTGCAAATTAAACATTAAAATGATAAATGAAAACATAAGGAAATAAAGTGCATCACTAATAACACAGAATAATCTATTTCACTCAGGTTTTAATTATGTTACCTTATCAAAAACAAGATTTGTTGAATGGCAAATGTAAAATAACGCAGAAAGGGCAACATCAAAAGGTGGTCAGTGGCACTGCGACGGCTGGTGGACTAAAGCAGAAATGGCTCCACATAAAGAAATTCCTCCTGTGCTTTTAGACCGGCTCTGGGTGTTTGAGTGGATACAGGAAATTTGGAGTCATTGGCTGATTTTAAGGCCTCTAGCGTCACCCAAACCAAAGCACAAGCTCACATTTGAGTAAAGGCGGCCCTGTTGGATGTGAAGCGATTGACAGTCCGCTCTGTCCTTTGCTCAGATTCAGAGGGCGATACGCCTCGCGTCTAAAGGTACATTAAGCCCTTGCTATATTCCTCCTTGTGCCATTTTCCTTTCGCCGACTCGCAGACACAAAGGCAGATTAAAGGAGCGCGCGCCATAAAAACCCTGTGTCAATCTTATCGGCTTCGAGTGCGATTTTTAAACATATGTTAATCTGGGGGAGCTAAAACTCATTCTCTCCTCTCCCTGCTTGTTTATCTCTTATCAAACGCACAGTAGGTGAGGGGCAGCTTTGCGGTGCAGCTAAGTGGCATTATTTGGATAATTGCGTCCATTGTTGCTGCTTATATAGCTATTTGAAATGGGAGGCGTGTGTAAATAGGTGCAGGGGCCAGGTAGGAGGCGTTTGAGATACATTCAACAGGGGTCAGGGGATTTCTGCATGGGCTACATGATGCTTCAAAAGCTTCTTTATACCACAGTACATTTACAACAATGCCTCATCTGCATCCCTATTCAAAAACACATAAAAAAATGACAAAGCCTATATCAGAGGACATACAACAGTATTAATAATAACTAGCCACGATAACTTACCACCGCATCAGCCATATCCTAAAAGTAAAACCAGCTTTGTGAGATTTTAAGAGTGAGTATTTCTGAATATTTTGCTGTGTACAAGATTCTGTTGGAACGCTCACATTTCTTTTACTATAAATATCTGGCTTGTTGCAGGAGGTGAAATGTTCACCGAATGTTGGATGTGTGAAGGACAGCGCTCCCAGAGGTGCAAGAATAACAAGTTCATTAGTCGAGGGGGTGGGGGGTGGAGGGGCGTTGCAGGAATTCAAATTCCCCCCCGACCCAGAGATGGGCCCCTGATTGGCTGGCTGCAGCGGCATGGCGAGACTCATTAGAGCCCAGCAGTAATTAAGAGTTGTTAGAAAGTGAATTCTCCAACCGCAGATTAGAAAATTAAACTATTTACTGATTACATATTAATAGAAGACAACAATGCTGCCTGCCATAAGCTTGGAAGGCAACCAAGGAATAAATCTGTGTACTTAATTACCATAAACAATGGGGGCATAGAAATGGAGTTTTATGCACACTCCCTCCTGTAATGTGTCTGATATCAGAAGACACTTGACAATTCTTGTTCAATTATCTCTATTATTTAATGTGCTGTGAACTGCCTCTGAGTAAATAAATTAACCACCCCAATTACTTTGGACTCATCTGGGGAGGGCCGCTGTGTAATAGAAAATGCTGCAGAAAGCTGCACTGTGCCCAAACCGAGAGAGAGAGAGAGAGAGAGAGAGAGAGAGCAGAGGGAGGAGAGGAGATGTGTGGAAAAGGAAGGAGAGATGAGAGCAGAAAGGATGGGAGAAGGACGGGAGAAACTGAGATTCACAAGGATGAAAGGGGAAAAAAATGACAACAAAGAAGAAGCAAGTCTTTGATTATGGAAAAATCTGAATAAAAGCAAAAGTGAATGGCAAAGCAGAGACATGTGATATCAAAGAAAGGGGGGATGTGAAGCAGCAGTGGATCTTCCCAAGTTTTCCACTGCTGGAGCGGAGAGATGAACAATCATTCATGGGTCAGTCCATCTTGTCTGTTCACATCTGCTCTCCAGTCCTGGAGCGCCGTGTTGCTGCCAGAGCACCACTGCACACCCAGGTCACACAAACCCACTTTGAGTGGGCCGAATCATATGATCACATGCACCGCAGCGATTACTCTGCACATCCGAGCTGGTAGCACGGCTCCGCTGTCCGACACTACTCACACTTTAGATTGCCTTCAACTCGAGACATGGGCTCATGTCTAATTAAGCAGAAGGATGAAACGATTACCGGTTTTAATGATTAGCGTGTTAATGTGAGTATTACACGTTTATAAAATTACATTCAAATTAGATAGTTACACAACTGCACACTTAAAAGCCACAGGTCCAGCGTTATCCAATAAACAGCATCTGTGCTACGTCATTGCAGACACAAGCAGACGACAGTGAAAGTTATGAGTCAATACTTCAACCACCAAAGAGCGCCAAAGGTTAAACGTTGGTGTATTTTGGACTTCAGAACTGTACAAAGAAGACTTTTCGTCCTCCCTGCATGGAAAAGGAAACCTCAGGAGTCATCTTGATCTTCCATCAGCCACCAGCTGCCTCCTGGCTAATGCTAGGCTAACTTTTACCAAGATGTAACGGACTTAACAACGCTTTTACTGCTCTCTTTAAGTTTTTTTTTTTCTTCTGTTTTCATTGATTTGGTAGAAGAGTTTTCAGATAGGAAACTGTGGTGCAGAGTTAGGTAAAAGGAGTGTCCATGTCCAGTCAATTACTTGAAGGTAAAAGACCTAAATAGGGTCACATTAGTGTTAAAAGACAAGCTTTTCTATTTGGCGGGGTTCAAGAGAGCAGTGTCAAGAAGTACTTTGTCTTCAAGCAGTTGGGATTTGTATTATTCAGAGTACAGAAGAGGATATGAGTAATTTAGTTTTGGGTTACTGTGGGCAGAGACATATGATCGCTGCTGGCAGCTGATAGCACAAAGGAGCGGATTTCACATCTAGGTATTGGGTCACACACGTGAATAAGCAGGGAGTAGTGGGAGACTAAATGTTTTCATCTTACAAGCAGAATGAAGCTTGGTGCACTCAGGTACCTACAAGTACCAATGAATATACCGATGACTGGTTTCCCATTACAATAAGCATTTAAAGTGTAAAATAATCACATTTATATATATATCGTAAAAATAATATTAAAGTTAATTTTTTGAGTTTCATAAGCATATCCAAGTATGCAATGGGAAGAAAGACTGAACTACAGCCAGCTGGAGTGATAAGCTATGATTTTTCACTTGAAATCAGGCAGAACTTCATAGACAGCGCCGTGCAGCTGCATGATTTTAGGGTAGATCTCTACCACCTTTGCATATCTACAGCCTAAAATATTTGCCCATTAGTTTTTGCAAATTGGATGCAGACCATCTGTTTTCAAATCTCAATTGGATAGAGGATGAATGGGTCATTCTATCACAGGAATATGAAAATATTGTGATATTACTGTTGAATATTAAAACTAAATCATTAATTGCGACGGACCCACTTTTTCCTCATCCTCCTTTGTCCTTTCTCTATGTCTGCATGACTCTCAGTGAACATTAGCATCTGCATCACAGGTAGTGAAAGCACTTCACGTTACATACATAAAAGCGTTCCTGCAGGATGATGCTGCTTCAGCCACGATTCGATTTGATTGTGTGTTGCAGGATGTTCAGGGTTAGTTTTCAGCAACAAGTAACATCTTGGATGTAGACAAGAAGTTAAATTTTGTTCTGATTCTGACCAGAGCACGTCCTTAAACATGTTTGCTGTGGCCCTTATAATATATTATATTTCTAATAAAAATTAGAAATATAATGGCAACTGTATTTGTGTTTGTTTATCATGTAGAGCACCGATAGAATCTATTCAAGGGAAAACGCTTAGGGGGGAGAAATAGTTGCAAGACAACGCACGTGAAGAACGGCCCACAGACAGGTGAGGTGGTTTCTTTGGTAACCACATGTGATTAAAGCCCAATCCCAACCTGTTGAAGGGGTATTTTGGGGGAAAATGCCATATACTCTGATGAGAAAACAGAAAAGCTCTTACAGGAACTTAGTGAGGCACTCTGCATTACGTGGAACCTAGTTTGCAGGGTGTGTGGAACAGGTAACTCGGGTCGGGGAACGGGGAACTCTTTCCTCGACCCTCAACAGCAAAACGTGATTTAAAGGCAAACGGGTCGGTAACATATGTTCAGTCAGCGAGCAAAACCCCAAGGAAATCGCGTTATTCATACATTGCTGTGGTACAGTGCAATACAGAGAGGTGAAAAGAAACTGAGGAGAATTTCTAGCTGTAAAATCCTTTTATTATTTTCTCCTCACCTTCTGTATCCGACTCATCCTTTTCTAGCGAATCACATTTTCAGGATAGGTGTGTATTATATATATATATATATATATATATATATATATATATATATATATATATATATATATATATATATATATGTGGCTAAAGGTGTTTGAAAGTAAATAGCCTGGCTTCTTGCTGGCTAGTGGCTGCTTTAACAGTTGGTGAAGAAGAAGGAGGAAAGCAGCCCTTCAGATTGACACAATGGCATGTGCTCCGACAGGGGGAGAGGGCACAGAGAAGGGAGGGAGGCGGAAAGCAAACACAACAAACGGCAATGAGATAGCCTCAATATCAGCGCTCAAATGGGATGGGAAGGTGAGCGTAAATCCCAGCGCCCCGGTTTCCATTTCTAAAAGCTCTTTCTTCTGTCCTGCCCTGTTGCTTTTTCCCGGATTTTAGGGGGGTAAATCCGCCATGTTAGGCACCGATATATCAAGAGAAGCACGAGAGCTACTGGTAAATTACTACGGCAAATACTTTACCTGCACTTCCAAAACATTTTGCAAATATCAAAATGTTACCATCCCATGAAGCATGTCTTTTCCCTGTCTCTCCTGAAGCATTCCTGGGTGAGAAATGGGACGATTATTGTCACCAATGGGAAGCAATTCTCCAATTTCAGTTGGGGGACTTAACGGAGCCGAGGCCCCTCTTTTGGCTCAGCATAGTGTCTCATGTCTTAACAAGGCTTTACTCCGGGCCAAACCTTAAATAAAAACCTTCCGAATCTGGCTCCGTATGCCAATCCACATTGCGGGGTGTGTAAAGCATGTGTGTGCGTCTGTGGTGGATTTGTGAACTGTGTCGGTGCCCGTGTTGTGTTGCCTCATGTTTTTTTTTTTTTTTTGCTTCTTTGCCATTTCTTTGCCTCTCCTTCTTTCCTCCCTTTAACTCACCCCCGTCTTTCCTTATACAGCATATCAATGAAGGCCAGATATGTACTGGGGGGGAAGGAGGCTGTATGGGTGTGTGTGTGTGTGTGTGTGTGTGTGTGTGTAGCTGTGCATGGCTGAGTGCACTGTTCAATAGTTGGGAGGCTGGCTGGGGCCGTGGCTGGCAAACGGCTGCAGCGGAGACTTCGGCTGGGCTCCGCTATCGCACCCAGTTATCGTTTCCCCCATGAAGGGCTCCCTTATCACCCCAGCCCAGAGAGGTCTCCCTTCTTCTCCCATCCCCGAGACACACTCCCCCTCGTTCCCTCCCCATCCAGCCTACCCCTCCCTTCTCCTCCTCCTCCTCCTCCCTCACCCCCCATTCCCTCCTTTCATATCCACCCAGCGCTACGTCGCACAACATTCATCCAAGAGGGAGGGGGAGGGAAGTGGGGGGGCTTCAAAGAACCCCCCCCCCCCCCCCCAACAAACACACAAACTCTCAGAGTGTACATAAATATCTGTGTGTGTGTGTGTGTGTGTATGCTCAATTTGCCAAAACAGTTTTTCCAGTGTAATTGGGCTTGGGGTACCTGTGTCCATGAGATAGCGCAGCCTCTTCTCCACGCGAGCTGCTCGGGCGTCTATGTGCCTCTGCTCGCTCTCCAGTGCAGACAGCTCCCCAACCACATACTGACTGGTGTCTTTGAACGCCTTCTGTCAACCGAGAGAGAGAGCGAGAGCGAGAGCGAGGCAGAGCGCAAAAACGGCGAAAGAATAGTTATGAGGGAAGAAGGAGGAGTAGTGAGAGTTGGCATTAAACGGATGGGGAGGGGAAAGAGATAGCGGGATAAAGCGGAGCGGAGGAGAGGGGGAGAAACAGAGGAATAATCAAAGTAATGAGGATGAAGGAAGAGGAGGAGGGAAAGAAAGGCAGGAGGAGAAGAGGGGAAAATTGTTTAAAACATCTGAGGAAGAAAGAGAATCTGCTCACTTTAAATACATATTTTGCCAGGAAAACTATTTAAAAAAAAAAAAACAGCAAATGAACCAGAAACAGCTGCTGCTGCGTCTTGATCTGAGGACATTTCTACATCCTCTAACCCGGTCTTCAGCTTTACTCACAGCTAGATTACAGATGAAGGATTCACCTGGTCCATGTAGATGTTTGCTTTTCTTCAGATATTTAGTCAGCAGAATTTTCAGCATTTCAGACTTTGTGAGGAGTTTAACATATAAAACAGAAAAGAAATGTGCGGAGATCTTTTGATAAAAGGTCGTTTTGAATCCAACAGAAAGTTAATAACAAGATTATTCCCATTAATCCACCAAAGTCATATGCTCCAAACATTTATATATTATTTTTCTAATCAAAGTAAAAATGTGCATCAAATCCTCAGAGAATGGTGGACGTTCTCAGCTTTGAAGCATTAAAGGAACAGGCGAATAACTAGTTCAGGTATTTCAGTATTTAACCTGCGGATCAGTGATCAGAGGCCGCCATGACAGACTACAGTCTCTGGGAGATCAACTGGTGCATCTCTGACTACGGCCTAAAGAAACTTTGCAGATAACTACAATCATTTCCAGTTAACACATAAAAAGGTGTTTGTTTGGGTTAAATCGATTTTTCTAGTCAACATTTCATAATTTTGTTTTTAACCCCACAAACACCATTTTCATCTGTGAACTGTAAATGAAATGTTAAAGTTCACAACTGTCCAGGTTCACGTCTTTGAGTGCACTTCAATAGTTTAAATTAAATCTAACCCAACTTTTCATCCACATCAAACTTTCTTTAATATCAGTCAGCATCCGGAGAAACTCCTTAAAAAAAAACTTTTAATTGGGGGAAAAAATGTATCCAAGTTAGACACTTTAACCACAAATGTAATACCTGAGATTTATTAATTAGGAAAATGAAGTAAATAAAGGTTAAAGAAGAAAAAAAATATTTAAAAAAGGTTACATTTGTGACACAAATAGGAAAAATATATGTAAACCTGAACACTTCAAGTCAATCAGACTGTTTCAGGGATATTTAATGTGTGACTGAAGCTACATAAAGCAAGAGTCACTGCAGAAGCAATACCTGCAGAGGCAGAATAGTGAAACATTACATAGGGAGGTTAACGTCACACTACTTTTTATCCAGAATGGGACTTAATAACTTAAGCTAAATATAGCTTTACCCATTAAGGTTATTCAGTGCTTTTATATCAAGGTTACATGGCTGCACGATAACAGACTATGTGACCATGAAACTATCGCTGAATGTTGTAATGATGCTGTCTATTATGATCAGACTCAGTTGAGAATAGATCTAGGTGTCTGTGTATGAGTGGAACTGGGTCAAGGTGGATCTAGTGTAAAACACTAAATAATGAGAATGACTTCAGTCCATCTGACACTAGCATCTCGGCCACTAAAATACACACCAAATGAGGGCAGTGAGGGTCTTTCCAACAGGCCAGATATTTTACGGGCATGCAGAATTACATGCCATGCATTTGAAGCATAGTATCCAACCAAAAACTGCTTCCAAGCAGATCATGATCTTGGAGACATTGAGAACACGATGAGGACCGACTTAAAGTATCGTGCTGCTCTACTTGGTTACTTAAGTTTACTGCCGTTTCAAGATAGACACAAACGGGGCTAGCTGCAGCGCCTTATTTGACAGCATAAACGGAGCGCATGTCTCGCTGAGGAGCGCCCAGATCACATGGGTAATTACTTCAGGAGTCGGCGGCTGAAAAGACAACCGTACTGAGAACAACATCTGGGCACCACACTGTGGAGTGGCCGCTGGTGTCCAGCAGCTGCTGCTGCGGCTCATGTTAAACTATTTATATATTTTTTACTCATCCAATGAGTTTTGCTCGACATTTACCAAAGACGGGTTTAGTCCAACTATTCAAATCCCAATTTTCAAGTTCTAACCTTGTAAAAATAAAATAGACATTCTCATGACAAGGGAGCTGTTAATGGATATCGTCACGAGAATGTTTTGGTTTTAGTTCCTTTATGTTTACATTTTTAGAAAACAAATGACTAGAAGCCAGTTTGAGGAGCATGAGGGTTCAAGGGTTTGCAGGGAAGGCTGAACATCGGGGCCTTGGCATTTTGCTGCAACGCATGAATTTGACAGAACTACAAAACAATCAGAACAGAGTTTGTAACGTTCTCCACAAAAACGATACAATTAATTAAAAGTTAAGCTCTGGCAGATTTAGGTCTAAAGTTAACTTTTAATTTTACCAACAGGTTTCTCCTGACTGGAATAAATACTAATGTTTGGAGCGGGTCCAGTCATATTGCAAATCTGACAGATAAGATCTGTGTGTGTGTGTGTGTGTGTCTGTCTGTGTGTGTGTGTGTGTGTGTGTGTGTGTGTGTGTGTGTGTGTGGGGGGGGGGGGTAAAGATGAGGGAGAAGATAACAGGGTCTTCCCTCCTCAAAGACTCAGTGCTCCTCACCGAACATAAATGATCAAAATACCAGAGGAAACATGCAAACAGCAGCTAGGTTTGGTTGCTGTAATGCTAATAAAGATGTTCTCATATTAAAATGCAAATAAAAAGAGGTCTATTATTTTTTTCTAAATGGATACGGTTTTTACATGTTTTTATTATCTTTAGAGAGATGCCTGCCTTCTTTCCAATCACACACAGACTTCTTGGTTGACATAAGTCTAAATCTTCCAGACAAGGAAACAATTATTAGTGCAACAATAACTGGATGCGTTTCAAGACCTGACCTAAAAGTTTTTAAGACTTTATTAAGAGCCACCAGAAGCCCTCCTAGAGAGTCTTAAAGCATCACTCATGATAAAAAAAAACTGCAGTTTGTTCTTAAAAGAACAGATGTTGTTGTATTAGAGCAGTAAAAGAAAACAATGCAGAAGTGTAAACTAATCAATATTAAAATGATAAAACAGGATCCACATTGGTCCTCGTCTAGTGTCTTGCTGCCAGTAAGAGGATGGCTGAATATAATATCTGCATGCAACCAGTGACTACACGGCATTAGAAATATAACACCAAACAAATGTCACTTTCCAAACAGTTCTTTGTAACATTTACACTGTAAACACTGATGCTACTAATGACTACATGAATTCACTATTTCATTCTATCTGGATGGATTTATTAGTGAACGACTTGTTTGTGTTTTGCAGTGTAGACTCAATCCACCTGCAGCTTCCTTGTCCCCCTGGTTTATTTAATTAAACCTTTGATTCAGCTCTCCTTAAACCCTCGAACACACTCCTCCACTTCAGCAAAGTCTTTCCAATTCCTCAAACACACCGACAACAAGCGCACTCCACACTGTGAGACATATGCACACACGCAAACACACAACCCATCATTCTACGAGCATAGGCACTTAATAGACTTTCCATTTGTGACCCCTCTTCACCTCTGTCTCCTGGCTGTTTGCTATTCTTCAGAGAGACTCCTCTGAGTGAGGAAAATGTTTATTCAAATTTACCACTAAGGATGCATCCGGAGAAAAAAAAAAATATCTCCATTTTTATTGCTGATGCACTTCGTTTTTCTTAATGGGAAGGAGAACTAGTGAACAGGAGAAAAAGTTTTTTTTTTCCTCTCCCTCCATTCCACCCAGGCCAGCACTTTTTCCCCTGTCCTCTTTCCAGCATATGAGAGTGTGCATTCATGTAGCTCTGCGCACGTCTCATTTAAACCAGAGTGTGTGTGCGCGCGCGCGCAGATTCCCCGCAGCCTCCCTGCAGCTACTCCCCTGCTCCCCCCTCTGCGCGCTCTCGCTCTATCACCATATTTTTCCTTGGCAAATCAATTTTACACATGATCAGCCCACTCCCCTTGCCGCGCTCGGCCCAGCCGTAATTAAGAGGAGGGAAATTACCATATATATTATATTAATGCAAACATCATTCAGCAGGTAATTCTTGGCTGATCGGGATAATGGAAAGGTTGAACACCCATTAACCCTGGGGCCCGGGCACTGGGAGGAGGGTTACGCGTGTGTGTGGGGTTGGATGAGACCGAGGTGGAGGGTCGAGGGTAGGAGACGGGCTGCCTGGGAAGAGAGATTCACCTCGTGGTCTCTAGTGGCCCATATGCTCAAACACTCACTCGCTGAAATAATAGTGTTCTTATAAACACGCTCTTTGAGAAGACAATGTGGAATGTGTGTGTACTTAAATGACGGCAGAGCACGCAGCACACACACCTCCGCACGGCAGCTGATATCTACCGCTGTTATAATTAACGCGGCCGCATGTTAGATCAATACGTCGATGTCCCCGTGGTGAAGAGGGGACGGCCAAGAAAAAAGGGAGAGGGCCTGAGCCTCAGAGGCTTTGGGAAAGTTGAAGACAAGGGGGGGAATTTAAGGAGCAGAGAGAGGAAAGTGTAGCGAGGCAAGACCGACAATGAGGAAGTAAAAAAGTAGCTGAAATGACCTTGAATATTTTAGCACCCTGACGTTCTGCTAACCTTTCCCCACACAAAAGTCGAACCAACGACTGGAAAGATAATCGGGCAAAATCCAGAGTTTACTGAAAACATTTTAAACATAAAACATTCTCCTTTGCTTTTTAGTTTAAAAAAAAATAAATGAGCAAACCTCTTCTTCAAATGGTCTGTGAAGGTCAACTTCTGTCAGTGCACCTCTGTCCTCGTCAGCCTTCTTCAGATCTTCAGGAACAGATTTCTGTCGCTTCACTTCTGAAAGCAAGGAGACGAAAACAAAACAAAAACATTTATATCTTTGCAGAAACATTTGTATATTTTCCATCTTCCGTTCACTGTGTCCTGTCCTTCATTGAGGATAAAACTTAAACGTTCTTTAAGGATATCCCAGTGTGAAAATATCTGAAAATTGGTTACACTATGTTAAAATATCCTCCAATTGCTTCAATCTAAAATAGAAATTGAAAATTTATTTTTATGTCCTGGTAAAGAGTTACAAAGAAGCAAATTAATTTAATCTACATGCATTTCTTTATTTTATTTGAAGCAAAATAATGGCTGCACAGTGGCGCAGTGGGTAGTGCTGTTGCCTTGCAGCAAGAAGGTCCTGGGTTCGAGTACACCCCTGGGTCTTTCTGCATGGAAAGACCCAGGGGTGTACATGTTCTCCCTGTGCATGTGTGGGTTCTCTCCGGGTACTCCGGCTTCCTCCCACAGTCCAAAAACATGACTGTTAGGTTAATTGGCTTCTCCAAATTGTCCTTAGGTGTGAATGGTTGTTTGTCCTGTTTGTCTCTGTGTTGCCTTGCGACAGACTAGCCACCTGTCCAGGGTGAACCCCGCCTCTCACCCGGTGAACGCTGGAGATAGGCACCAGCACCCCCCGCAGATTAAGCAGTTTGGAAAATGGATGGATGGATGGCAAAATAATGACCCAAATTTTAATAGTATATTTCAAGTGGTTATTACAGAGATTCTGCACTTTAAGCACATAATGAGCTTGTTGTGTCAGCGTTAATTAGTCAGGCCGTCTGCTCAAGTAGAGTCTGTAGTCAGCTGCTTTACAGACATGTTGCTCTTGGTTTTCCAACTATAGTTTCAAACAGCACCATCTTCAAGGCCCGATTACGTTGCCTATACTCACGTAAATAGGCCCACTTTTTTCTAACATCATCATGTCTTTTTTCAGCCAACTGATTGGCAGTATGCAGCAACAGGCAGCAACAGGCGGGGAGGGGGAAGACCCATTTTAGTCAATCATACACCTCTTTAAAATGTCTAAAGCATAAGAACTGCAAAAAGGAAATATCTTGGTGCTTTTGAAACCTTAACTTTGTGAAACCTTGGTCCACCCAAATCCTAGAAAAAGCCCGGGCTTAGTCTGTCCGTCTTTCTTTGGTTGATTTAGTGGTTAGGCGTGATTTTAGCAAGTAACAGACGCCTTTAAACAAGAGAACTCGATCATGGTGCCAAATTACCAACCTGCTCATGGGAAACCGGTTTTTATAAGTCAACTGGATGTAAGCAAGGGTTGCTGCTTAAACAGCTCGTCACAGCGGGTAATTACAGTGTGCACAGGGTGTGTTTGAGCTGCTTCGTCCTCACCTGGCCTGTTCTCCACATACTGGCTGAAGGACTTCAGCTGGGTCTTCCTCACAGCAGAGTCCTTGCTGAAAACGACCGGACTCCGCAGCTTCTCCGTGGCTCTGCGCAGACGCTCCGCCCGCAGCTCCTCTGCATTGTTCTGTACCAGACAGAGGCTAGTTTTAAAAAAACAGACAATCTACTCAACAAAAACAATCCACCGGCAACGTATAGTACCCTAATGTGAATAAAAACACGTTAAAAGGTGATTAGTACAGTCCGTTCACAAAACTCTGTCAGTCAAAGTTTTACTGCTGCTCTGACGGTAACCACCAGGTCAGCAGATGAATCTGGAGCAAGGCAGTGTGGAAGCTCCATTATAATTAGTTAGTATGTCTCCCTAAAAGACACTAACACACACACACACACACACACTGTCTCACTCATGAGCGAGACAAAAAGCAGGCAATTAACTTGACTTTCAACAAAACCTCGAGCCAGAAAATATATTCAGATTATGCAAAATGCATAAAAAGAAAAAAAAAAAAAAGAAACGCTATTGTTTTCAAAGTGAACACATGTTAAAAAGCTGAACGCTCACTTCTCCCTCTATCAGGACCGGCGCGCAGAGACGCTTTATTACCGAGACTCCGAATATGCCAAGCCGAGTGGAAAAAGAAACCGACTTCGGCTGAGATTGACGTGGCGGCAACATTAATAAGACGGCGAAACGTGTAATAAAGTCGACAATTAGGGCGAACACGTTCCAGCGCTTGAGACGCAGGGAGATAGTCGGGCGGGGTGCGTGGAGCAGGGAGGGCTGATAGAGCCGGCGTAGGTGGGTGGGAAACGGGGCGTAGACGAGGAGTTGTTAGAGCTTCTTCACATTATTGACTCTCAAAAACAAAGTCAGCAATTAGCCTGTTCTCACTTTGTTTTGTCTATTAGTCTGTCAGCTTCCACTAGCCACTTAAAACCTTGTGTCAAGTCGAACGGAGGCAAATTTATTTATGAACTGCTTTGGGCTTTTATACAAAAAGGCCAATTAAATATTTTAAAACAGGACAAGAGCTGGGATGTGTGGAAGCACTGATGTCCTTGAGTGAGTGTGTGTGTGTGTGTGTGTGTGTGTGTGTGTGTGTGTGTACCCATGCCCAGGGACAGCAAGATGCTCACAAAGCTAGTGAGCATATTCAAATTTACTGAAGGCCATGAAAAGTAAAGAGCACATGCAAAAACAGGAGTATCTCAAAGCTGAGAGATCTCCGACGATGATGATCCTAACTCTGAGTAAAGGGAATGCGGTAATACTTTCTGCTTCCAGCTCTCAGGAGGCATGGGACCAGGTACCGGCATGCAGGAATGCCAAGGTTTCAAAAAGTGTTTTATCATACATCTTCCCCAGCGTTGGTCCATTTAAAGACACGCGAGAGAAAACGTTGTGAAGACCAGAGTTTTCTCCTGCCGTGCAGAGTACAGAGTTACTCAGAGCGCTGCCCTGCCAGTCAGCTGGCTAAAAAAGCCTGACAAACTTTCAGATGTTAAAAAAAAATGACAAAGTCCATTATTTGAAAATATTTCCAGAAAAACACAGTGAATGTGTGGAACTGAAGGAGCGCCATGCATCACTCATATCAAGCTAGCCTGTTTTAAAACTAGTTATCACGCTACCAGTGGCATCTGCATTAATCAGGAAGCCGCTACCTAGCAGCTAGCCCGACTAATTACGACTCCTAATATTAAATTATAAAAGAGAATGGCAAAAAGTCACCCCGGTGGTGGTGCAGGGGAAGAACATGTGATGCATCTAGGGCCAGCAGCAAATCCGGGTTCGAGTCCTGGCCTCTGGATCTTGTATGTCTTCCCCCTTTCACTCAACCCCATTTCCTGTTAGCCTATTGTCAAATAAGGCCCTGGTGCCAAAAAATGGCAAAATATAATATTCTACTCAATAGTCATGTTAACATATAAACAACTTTTGTATCAAGATAATAAAATACATTTTATAAATATTTATAAATAAAGCAATTAAAACTGGTGTTTTTACTCAAGGTTATTGTACTGTAAGAATCTCATACCCATGTCTACCGTCGCTAAATGCACATTTTCAAATCTATACCGGCATTTATTATGGTAGGGGGGAAAAAAGCCCGTCTCAACATTTTAGATTTTGAGCCTGTTTGTAAACTCGGTGCATGAAAATGTCATAAAGTTGGTGTTTCAATCATCAAACCGATTCCTACAGCCTGGGACCTGCACTTTCTGGCTTACCTAATTCTGAAACTTTCCCCAGATTATCGGTCATCTAAAATAACAGCAGGAAAGTAGAAGTCCACAGAAAGACATGGGCTGATTTTAATCAAGAAATCAAATGCACATTTAAATAAGAGATTAATTACATGTCAACAGATTCATCCGATTAATGCTTTTGTCCTTGTCATTTTTTCATGAAGATTTAAAAAAACATGTTTGTGCTATGATAACTTGAGACTGCAAACCCTTGCACTATTTACAAAAAAAATCACGTATTTACCCAAAATGTAAAAATCCTGAGGGGACTGATTAGAGGCCTTAGGCTGCCGTACCATTGAGAGACATATTGCTTAACTGTTACAAAAATTGTGGCTTGTCGTTTGGGTTTTTATCTGCCGCAGCATTTCAACCAAAGGCAAAAACCATCCCAATCACTAAATCGCACAAGAATACAAAACACCTGCCCACTTGGCTACCCCTCTGTTTCCTTTTCACACTCTGGCACAAGCAGATATTGGGGCGCTCGCCCCTTCTTGCCTTCTTTCATTCTCCCTCCATATCTCTTATCACCGCTGCAATCACTGTGGTAAGCTGCAGCAGTGGTGATTCAGGGCTTTTAGTGCATGTGAGTCTGTAAATGTGCATGCAGGGGGCTGCGTGACTAATGTTGCAGTCTGCTGAGCGTCGCATGCCCTTATCGTGCGCTGCCGAGGCTGCGCATACACACAATCAGTAATGAGAGGGACAGTGTGTGTTGGTGGGTGATGTTCATGCGGGGCATTACACCGGCCTGAAGGACTTTATGGAGCCCTCGGCAAGGAAAATGAATCCTTATTTCAAAAGAAAACCACACAAACTCACCACGGCATACAGATAGACATTTTCTGGACAGCTAAAAAAATTTAAACAGGTTTAGGAAACATTCTTTTTCATATTTCTGTTGTTTACACTTTCTTCGTTCTCACAATAAAACATTAAAAATTGTTACAAACATTGTTCAAGGCCAAAGTTTTGAAGTTCAAGGTTGCTCTACGTTTCCCATTAATTTATACTTCTACACAGAACCACACTCTTTCATCCCAATACACCTGTAACGAAAATTCATCACATTCTTTAAGTTACAAATCCCAAATTCAGCTAAATTAAAACAAGTAGACAAAATGTTACACATTTGTTCCTGAATGTTCTATAATCATCTCATTAGACAACTTCTGAATCACTTTAATCAATCATCCCTTAATCAATTAGGAGACTGTTGAGTTGGTGCCAGCTATCTCCTGTATGGCATCTATGTGGTTTTAGGCAAGAGTATCTTATGCAAGGGTACATCACTTCATAGATTTTAAAAGATATTCCTTCTCCGATTAAAACGAAGGAAGTCCTTAGCACGGCTAAAGAAGTGTTAGGCTAAAGATCTGAAAATTTTTTCAAAACAGCTGTAGCTCATGTTTTCATTAACACAGTTTACCTTTTCCTCAGTCATTATTTCTCCAGCTTCTATGCAATTTAACAGGCCCAGAAACAAGACAAAACATAAAGAAACAGAAACACCACAGAGCGGAGTTTTTAAAAACGTCAAATTTAGATTTTTTTTTTTTTTTTAAATCGCCACACAATCTATATGCAAAATAATGATGTTGAGCCCAGTCCACAGATAAATAGACATAAAAAACGGATTTCTTGTTTGTAACTCTGGCCTACAAAGGCCTTTATTTGTGAAAAAACAACTGATATTTTAAGAATAGTTTCATTAGCAAAGCTTTTAGTGGTACCTATAGGTGGATTGGAAAGCCAGTGAATATTAAAACTTATGAGAGATCCACTTTCCACAAGCTAAGCTTTGGCAAATCTCTCTGGTATAAACCAAAACAGTAGAGAAGCCATATCTGTCGCGTTCAGTCCTCACCAGTTTCCATTTATCTTTATCAAATGCAGGCTGGAGAAGTTGCTGACTGAGAGGTCAGTGGGAAGGCAGGAGAGTCTTTAGCCCAGCGCCACTTTGGCCATGCTCACCTATTTTTTTTTTAAATATTAATGTTATCTACAGCTGCTGACTCAGCATAGGTACAGCATAGCATTTCACAGACTAGATGTAATGTTAGACGAGATGCAACAGAACAAAAATGATCAGTTTAAAAACATCCAGAGGCCAGGGCCTCATTAATGTTTTAGAAAATCAAATTAGGAACAATGTCTTTTAAGACGTACTGACAATAAGCAGGTAAAATCCATATTCAAGACTGAATAAATAAATTCATATGAATAAAGTCTTAGGACTTTATTCATATGAATTTTGTAACTCTTCTTACTCAGCTTCAGTGGCGGCTTGTCAATAGAGGGCGCCGAACCCAGTGAAACCGCAGGAAACCTTTCGGCTTCCATGTGACCTCATGCTGGTCTCTCATTGGATACTTGATTCTACTCAAAAAACAGTTCTTTAAATCCGTGGATTATCTGTGCCTTTTGTGTTATTCTTCATCCAATCAGATTTATTCTTGATACGTGTCAATCAAAGTCACTCCCCTGGCAGCTTATATGCGTAGGCAGAAATGTCCCTCAAACATACGGATATCAAAGGAAGAGTCACACAACAAGGCCGAAAAGAGCAGAGAATTGTGGATGAATTTATGGTTGTGAGTTCATCTCTGACATCTAGTGCGCCCCCAGTGGCGGCAGGTGATACATACTTTATCTCCAGCCGCCACTGTCCAGCTTGCAGTCTGAAAGGGATACTTTCCAAAATAAATCTGTAGCCTGATAATTTATCGTATGATTATGATTATTGCTAGTTTGGACCAAAAGCTAATTTCCTAAAGCTATTTTTGTTACTAGAACGTGATTGCTTCATTTAATTAGATTTGATGTGGTGTAATGCAAGACAAATGTCATCATTTCAGCACTAATGAAACCCTCTGAGATAAACAAAGACAGGAGAAGAGAGCATGCCTATTCATATCTCTAACGGTAGCGATGGAGCTCCCAATCCCACTGTTGGCGATCACAGATCCAGTATTTGGTACTTTTCGGTAATCTGTTTCGAGCCTATCAATGTCAAATGCTGATCGTACGTCTGTGAGGGTCAACTGATTACACGCACACATATACACTCCTGCAGCCATAAAGCACTAAGCCTTTTAGACTTTGAACACAAGAGGGTGTTTATGTGAATAGCTGATCAAAGACACCCTGCACCGCCATACGCAGAGCGAGTTTAACTTGTTCTGACAGGCACACGCACATTCACCTTATTCTACTTGACATTCAAAAATCAATTAAACAGATGTTCAAACTGCCCGACTGCCATGTTGACTCAATATTCTCATCAGAAGCTATAGACACAAGCAGCGGTAACAACTCTCCTCCGCACCTGTCCCCATACACACACCTAACGGTCTGTAAAGGTCACAGTCAATAGAAGGGATGGCGGCATATATTGTAGCGCACCGCCATGCCAAACGTGTGTCTGTTTATGCTTGTCCTGGCTTTAAACGGACATATATGGACATGAGAGGGATAAACTACGGCCGTGCATGAAGGTTCAACTGACAGATGAGTACAAAGGTTCAGCAGGCTGACAAACAGGGTCAATCTGGTCTAATTGATTGGACTAAACCTTTGATGGTGCATCGAGTAAGACAGGAAGAGAGAAAAAAAAAACAAATGCGTCAAGGTAAAACTGGGAGAGAGAGAGAGAGAGAGAGACTGAGGGGAAAAAAGGTGTTTTTCTGCGTGTGTCGGTACCTCCAATCCTTCAGGGGTGAGCGGGGAGGCTGAGGAGGCAGTTGGTGAGGATGAGGAGGACGTGGAAGAAGGAGATGAAGGGGAAGTGACTCCTCTTGGACTGGTCTCTGCCAGCTTCTTCAGCTTCAGATCCACATGCCTGCTGTTTGCGCCTAGGGACGAAGAACGAGGATAAGAACATGGATGATCCACACCTCTGAAGATGATAGGCTGGAGCACGTCACAACAGCGCAGCCCACACACTTCCACTGATATATGGTTGCTATAAACATCGATGTCAAATTAATTTGCCACATCAACCATTTGAGTGGTTGGTTGTTTTCACATTATGCTCATTAGGCAACAAACAACTTCAATGATTGTGAAAAAGATTTGATGCAAGCGTTTGAATAGTTTTTTCCTTACTTTATCCAAGTTATTACGTCGAGTTAAAACATGCATACAGGCTGAAATACAAACATTACCACTAATATGTGCTAACTGCAGGCAAATAAGAATTCACACCCTTTTTGTGGCTATGAACAAAGACCTAGCGTAATCTGGGTTTGATGGTTCACCCCTCGTCTGGCTGATTTCAATTGCTTGACCTGTTGGCTCTTGGGTTGTTGTCAGGACTCTGTGCGGGTCCAGTCAAGCTCCTCAACACCCAAACTTGTCCCACAAAGTTGGGAGCAAACAGCTGTCCAAAATACATCGGTACGTTGAAGGAGGGAGAGAGATCCCAAATCCTGAAAAACAGCTCCAACCCCTCGGCACCAAACCTCACACGACGCTGTCAGCAAAGTGCGCCTCTCCTGGCGACGGTCAAACCCAGACTCCCCCGCTGGGTTGTCAGGAAGAGACGCACGATTCATCCCCCCCCAGAGAACATGTCTCCACCGCGCTCTGGAGTCCAGCGGCTGCGTGCTTTGCACCATTGCCTCCGACGCTCTGCGGTGTACTCTCGGTGATGGAAGGTTTAGCTGCAGCTGCTCGGCCATTAACACCCAATCCACAAAGCTCTTTACACACTGTTCTTGAGCTAATCTGAAGAGAGCTAATCTATCACGGTACAACGCTGGAGTTCACTAAGCTCTTGTGAGTGACCCATTCTTTCGCAAATGTTTGCAAAAGCAGTCTGCATGCCTAGGTGCTGGATTTGATACACCTGTGGCCATGGATGGGTGCCCCGATGCTTTTGGCAAAGATCACTTATATGTCATCTAATCATTTCCCCTCTGATAAAGAACCACTCATCTTTAAAAGGGATACATTAACATGACAGCACTGCCCAGGATGAGTGTGTAAATAGTGATGTAATTATGACAGAACTGGAGAGACGATCTTGTTTGTAAGCTGCTCATCTACTGATGGCATTTTCTGCTGACCACTGGTGATCGCCAGTACGACATTTATCGCTTTAAAAGTTGACCTACTCACTTCCTCTGGATAAATCCCATCATTTCTTTTATGTCTAATTCACGATTCCCACATATTCTCTGTTTTACGTCCACCCAACAATATTTGGTTTGCTTGATTCTTTATTCCCCCCCAAATGTCCATCCTTCCTTCTCTGTGTGCGTGTGCCTGCCAGCAGCAGCCTACAGCTCTATTTTCCAGGGACCGGTAACCACAGCTCCCCTGCCAGGCCAGAGCACTGCACTGAAGAAGATGAAAGAACAGGAGGGCAACCGTTTCATGTGTCACCTCCTCTTGTGCAGCCAGAAAACACACACACACACACACACACACACACACACACACACACCGAGGCGTATGAATAAAGATACCAACATGCAAACATGGCTCTTGAACTTTGTCGCATCACACAAACACGTACGGCTGAACAACATTTAAATCATGTGTGCCGCGTTCACTCCGCTAATATTGGCAGATTAAAAGGTGGAATCAGAAGCTTTAAAAGCTACATTCACAACCACCGATTTCTTTTCAAAACGTTACCAACGAAAAAACATAGTGAGGGGGGGGAAAAAAGTGCGAGATAATGCACTTCAAAGGTAGCGAAAGCATTTGTTTGTTTTTTAATGTCTGTTTTGTCAGGTCCCTCACGGTACTCTAACCTATCTTAGATCGACAGGAAATGAAGGCAATAAACAGAATTCCTTAATTACAAAAATACAGTAATTAGTTTACCTCTGAAGATTTGACCAAATGTTTTCCTGAAGATATTTTTTATTTTTGTTTGGGACAAACTTTTCATTTAATAATTAAAAGTTTATGCAAAGTATTAATAATAAAAAAAAAAACAAGAAAAACTAAATCCTTAATAATACTTTTTATTCAAGTTAGTGGGGGACAGCCAGACCCAGAACGCCTCACGGCAAAAGGGGAACTAAATGTAAGTGAAATTTTCTTGAAATCAGGGTATTTTCCTTGATTAGAGCAGGTAAATAAGACTATTTGCCAACGGAATAAGATTTTTGCACTTAAAATGGGAACAATCCATCTCCATCATTTTATTTCAAGTGCAGGATGTCTAATTATCTTTTTTTAAGGGTAAAAATACTCATTCCATTGGCAAATAGACTTATTTAGCTTCTCCAACCGAGGAAAATACGCTAATTTCAAAATTTTTTTTAATTTTATTTTTAGTTCCCTTTTTGCAGTGCTGGGAATCAGATATAGTTTAGATGATTTGACCATTTTAATAAGGTCAGTGTTACACAAATAACAAGTCTTTAGTTGATGGTGCTTTGAAAACAAGTATCCTGTACCTGCTAAAAGGTGTGAAATTAAAGATCGAGGGTTATTTTAAAGCCACAACTTTTAATTCCAGTTTACTTTATGGCATAAATGGGGAAAAATTGTGAAATATACTTTATAAGTAAAGTAAATAAGTTAGCAGACTGAATCACGCAGCACCACAAAACAATCAACCATTGGTTTTACCCAGACAGGCTAGCTCAGACGCGGGGTTAGTAAGATCCAGGGGCCCCTGGGTGCTGGACGTGGTTGGAAGGGCCTCCTGTGGGAGCTGGTTAGTAACGGGTGCAGAGGCAGAAAAGGCAGCATCAACAGAATCTGCATCAACATCATCACAGTGGAGCTGCTCTTCCTCCGCCCTACGCTCTTCCTCATCCTCACTCTTTTCACCATCAACATCATCCTCGTCATGACTTTGCAACCTGCCCAAAACATCTGTGGATGCAAGGTTAGAGAGAGGAAGAGACGGGCAGAAGCAGATAAAGAGGAGGATAAAGTAGGAAATGAAGGAGAATAGTTATGAGAAGAAAGGAGGGGAGGATGCAGGGAACGAAGGGTGAAGGGTTTGGAGTTAGAAACGTGTATTAGTGATGGTTGGGTGGGGGTGGTTTAAGAAGAATGAAGGGAGAAGAACAGAAAGACAGGTTTTGGTTAGCTTGTATTAACATTAGCCTGTGAAACTATTAACATGCCTCCTAACTCCTGTAACTCGTGCTTTAGAGTTACAGCTGAGCTTATGGTACAATCATGTGAATATCTAGGATTGTGTTCAAATACATTTACAGTTCTTAGATCATCCCCAAAGTAATTTTTTTTTTACATTTGTTCCCACGTGAGATGAGATATAATGCTGCTTCCAATTGATACTGTGTATGTACTTATGTATTGGGATGCTATACAGAAGGATTAGGAATAAAAGGCACATATAAAATTACTCCAAATGATGCCCGGACGATGGTCAAAGATCACGCTCTAAGAATTTCTAAACCAGGGGTGGTATCATTTTGTTCCTGCAGCCTTGGGAGGCAGAACTACTCTCTGTTCTTGTGTGGTCTGTCTGGGCCTTTAGTCATCTTATAGGGCCAAGTCAGAACTTTACGTACACTCGTCCTGGTCATAAAACCCATACCGATCTTACTCTAATTCTTTTTACAAGCTGCAATGATAATGCAATGACAAACATACCTTGTGTGCTTGTGTGTACAATTTGGACTCTGTGTGAATTAGAAATTATCTACAACAGATTCTAAACTTGTGCAACCAATTAGTGTTTTTAAATTCATTGTTCCACTCTGGAAAATAGATCACCTCCACTATTAAAAACCCAACAGTAACATGGCGATCATGGACACCACTGGGTCAGAGATGTTTTTATTATACTAGGAGTTGAATCTCTTCTTTAATCTAATAAGACATCAATTTGATTAAAATCAATTAAAGATCCAAGCCTTTAAGAGCTCTTTATCCAAAATTCAAACTCCTTTCGAGCCTTGAAAACTCCAAACTAAATGTCAAGTATTTACAAGAATTTCCCCGCACGGATGCAAACTATTTAATCTATATAAAAAAAAAAAAAAAGAAATTAAAAACACTGCTTACAGCAAAAGGCAGTAAAGCCAAGCAGAGTCAAGTTTGTACCTCATGTCTGAGTGGGTTTGTGTGTTGGGCAGAAAAAAAAAAAAAAAAAAAAAACTCAGGCACACAATGTGAAAATGAGAACTCTGTATAATTTCTCCCTCATTCAAAGATCTGCTGTTCGCCTTTCTTGTTCCAGATAAAAGAGGTGAGGCAAACAAAAACCTCAAAAACATGAAAGCACATATTCCATTAAGTCTCCTGAGGGGTTCATTGGAAACAATGGTGTCTCCACATTAGGAACAAAACAAAAAGCATGTTAGGAGAAAGTCAAATGGAGACCTGCACGGCTCTAGCTGCATGGATAACCCACCATGGATTAAAACAAAACAATCAGTAAACAGTGTCAGACGTTGCGAGCGCCCTCCTCTGCTATTTATTACTTGGAGGAGAGAAAGACCAAGAACAAAGAGGAAAGGAGAGGGAGTCAAAATAACAGTATTTCCTGGTTTTTCTTTTCTAATTTGCTAGCTGCGATGCGAAGCGTGCTAGCAAGCGCCATCCCTGCGTGGCTGGCTGAAGCCTAATTAATAGGGGGGCCATGGTGATGGAGTTTGGAAAGTTTCTTTGCGGGCAGACTCTTGGAGGGGGCAGGCCGAGCTGCATTTAAAGGACCGTGAATGGTGATGAGGGGAGAGCGGCAGAGAGATGGAGAGAGTGGGGGCTAGGATTAGCCGTTCTGCTCGGCAGGCCTTGTGTATCACAGCCCACAGCATTTCTCTTTCCTCCTCCTTGCCGCCTCCTCTTTGGTCCCCTTCTTTCCTCTGCCTCCATTTTTAATGAGATCAACAATTAGTCGTGTACAGAAAAGCTGAAGGAGCAAATAAATCAAGTGTTATCTTCAGTTTGTCTTGCTGTCTTTGTCCTGCCGTTTTCCACCTCCTGATCAGATTTCATTAGCCTTGGTTTTGGTGCTTTAGGTTTTTTCCCCCCATTGGATGTCCCCATTGCTTTCAGATTTTTGACTGCCGATATGTTTCAGGAACTTTATTAGGTTATTTATTCACTAACACACTGAACTGCTGCAAAAATAATGGAAAAGAAAAAACTTGAGGAATGCACTGATCAGAGATTTATGACCAATTTCCAATCTCAAAATCTTCGCAGAGCTGAAGTCCTACGGTCCATGTGATAGAGTTCCTGTAAAAAGGACCGTACTAGTGTTAAATCTCCCCAAAATAATTTGGAGTTGACATTTTATTGAGGATTAGTACAGTCTGCACCGCTATTCGCAGCATGATTTTAAAATAGTCGGTGGGCTTTCAAAGCCTGACAGACAGCACACGTAACGGTAAAACAATCATAGCTATAACAGGTTTCTGTACAGTGTGTGGTCTCCAGTCAGACGGCGAGAACAACACACATGAACAGATTTCACTCAGGATCATTCAGATGTCAGACGAGAAATCTAGCGAATCATCTCAAGATTTTCAGAGAAAATAAACATGGATGACCAGGAAGAATAATGGCGATAGTTTGTGGAATAATTTTAACAGAGAAAAAAACATAAAAAGTTGTTGGTTAAAGGAGTGGAGACGGCGAGAATGGGGGGCTCTGCGTTTGCTGCACTATGATATGGAGGAGAGTGTTTTTTTTTTTTTTTTTTAGTTTCTCAGGGTTTCCCTCACCTCGCTTTCTGATTGGCTACACGTCACATTCAACAGGCTGTCTGCTCATTTGTCCTCATGCTACTCCACACGCTAGGCTATCAGGTCAGGACAATCCAACATGTTGAATATCCCTGATTTGAGGTCGGAGCTGTCCTGATGTTCCGCCGAGCAGACCAGATCACTCTTAACACACCTTAGACGTCAGAAAAACCTTTGGATCTCAACATTTCCAAATCCAGCATGTTCCATGACAGTGACAGTGGTTGAACGCTTATAGGGATTAAACAGAATGTATCTAGTAGTAATACGTTCAGCCTTCCTGGTATCCACTGACGTCAGCTCTGGCTCCATCTGCTCCTTTATCGATTTGCCCAAAATCCTCCAAGACGGGCAGGAATTGCCGTCCTGTGGTAGAGGGCACAGCGTCGCAGCTGAAAAAGTGGAGGACCAAACAGCCTGAGCTACAAGAACGATGAATTGAAGGCTGGTACTAGCAGCACCTGTAGGTTACCTCACTGTCGTAGCAACATGGAGGAAATGCAGAGCATATTTTCTTTCATAAAGCTTTTGTGCTCCCTCTGACTTGGTTTTTAACTTTGAGTCTTCTGCCTATAGCAACAGCTTCCATACCGGGGTGTGTTGTTTTCAGCACGATCTGGGGAAAAGATTAGATTTGAGGGGTGGGGTGGTGGTACAGCGGTCTTTCTACGGAGGCCTCAGTCCTCGATGTGGCAGTCCTGGGTGCGACTCCTGGCCCGTGGGCCTCTGCCGCATGTCTTCCCAGTCTCTCTTCGCCATATTTCCTGTCGGTCTACTTAGAAAAAAAGGCAACTAGAGCACCAATATTAAAAAATTTTAATAAAACATTTAAAAAGAGTGGGGTTTGAGATTTTCACCTACCAGAACTGTGCATGTCTAAAAATATGAACATGTAAGCTTTTACTTTTTTTATTCTGGCACAGTCTTAGCCTACCTGATTGATAAAGCCACCATAAAAAAACGTCCGGGGTAGTTTGGTAATCTTTGAATCCCGTCGTCCCCACATTTGGAAGCATTAATCTATTAATTCATCTTACGATACATCGATAATCCTCTATTTGCTTTCTTTGTTCATTCCAACATTCAGTTAAATCCATTTCATTGCTTCCTCAACATCATGTACTTCTCTGTAACCTGCGTCCGCGCTGTCATCTGCATTCAGTGCACTTGATCCTCTGGAACAAAACAACTAAAAAGGAGGCTGTCTATTACAGAGGAATCTGAAACAAATGACTTGTGAGGCCTAATAATGGTCATTGTGATAATAACCCCATTTTCAGGGAAATGGAAAGCAGTGGGAAATGCACAGAGGCAGCATTTGCTACCGCTGCAAGATGTTATTACAAGTGTGTGGGGTTTTGAACGTAATTTGGACACGCGATATGCAGCGTTGATTAATAATTACTGGGCGAGAGAGAGACGGCGGACGAGTTGCAAGATGAAGCGCTTCTCGTAATAGGGGGGTGGTGGTTTTTAGACCCACGGCTGCTGTCGAATGATATTTTGTTTTTCGCTGAGGATTAGGCAGAACCCCTTCAGAGAACATAATGGAAATGTGCGAATCTCAAAAGTTTAAGTCAAAACCGTACAACTGTGACATTCGAATTATAGTAAATCAGCATTAGTGGTTGTTAGTTTATGAGTTACTTGTAAAGCATTTGAATGAGTGTGGTTTTTCATGTTAATGTGAGTAAATAAAAAGGAAAAACGGTAATATTGTGGTTGGCTTTCATGTCCTGACCTCCTGCAGAGCCAGCCTTGCCTCCTCTGCTTCTCTCCATGATGGTGGGATCCAGCAGGCTCATGTCAGATATCTTGACTCCGGACCGAGCCTCGGCTATGAGCTGCCTGGCTCGTTCTCTTAGTTGCCTCCGCCGCTCTGCATCCCGCTCCTGCACACAAGAACGGGACAGAGGCTCGATTAACTTTGTTTCATTCAATCGATCGTACTTCGGCTGAAAACATATCAACGGAACACAAGGAAAATATTTTCATACCGTTCTTAACCTTTTCAGAACACCATTACCACAATCTTCTCCTGCGGTTTAATGGCAATAAAGATTGGTGTTTTAAGGCCACCAACTACAATTCATGGTACGCTTATTATAGAAGACCAGCTGTTGCTCATGGCGCATCTATTGACATTTACATAACAGAATCATTTCATAAGTCACATTTTCAAACACTGACCACTTTCATTTCAGCAAAACATTGGTAAATATTCTGCCAGAGTATATAAATGTGATTTTGTCCGAACACTTTTAAAGACTGGGCAGCACTGTTTACAGAGTTTGCATAATCAGTAATCACAAAAGCAACCTGCACACGTTTTCCATAAGTCACTGCAAATAAACGGCTTCCAGTGGGTCGATGTCATTTTATGTTTGTGCAACAACACCTCCAATCGTGATAGTACTACCAGAACTGCATCCTAATCAGATCCACTGTTTCGTAGCAGAGTAGGCATTTTAAACAGCTTTCAAACACAGTGAGAGACCTCAGAGGCAGGTATGGAACAGCAGAGCACACCTGTCCATTTGTATAAACTAGGCGTGTCCAAAGTGTGGCCCGGGGGCCATTTGCGCTGACTTTGCGTGGCCCCTCAACTGCATTTCAACAAAGATTTGGCCTTCCAGCACAAGTGACAGGTACAGGTGGAAACTTTATATTTATTTTTAATGAGGGCAAAACTATAACATAAAAGAAAAAAGTGTTACAGTTGAGAATGTTAGGAAAAAAACAAAGTATTTGTCTTTTATAACCACACTTTTTAAATTCTCTTTAATTTCATGATAAATAGGACTACATACCTCCAATGACGATTATTCAAATGCAAACTCGTGCACTGAAATCTGCTATGAATTAATTGATTAAAATTGGCAAAATGCAGCAAGTGTTTTGTAAGAAATACTGAGCCCAACCCTGCTCTTATATTGCTAGAGGAAGAAAAAAAAAAAAAGTGTTGTTTTCCAATCAAGTCTATATTAATTAGGAAACTGGATGACCATTTTTTAATACAGCAATTAAGCAACACCCATTTTTAACTTCTGCTATAACAATTACCACAGCCCTTTCCTGTGGAACACTGACTGGTTTGTTTAAT
Source organism: Fundulus heteroclitus (assembly GCF_011125445.2). Taxonomy (NCBI): domain Eukaryota; kingdom Metazoa; phylum Chordata; class Actinopteri; order Cyprinodontiformes; family Fundulidae; genus Fundulus; species Fundulus heteroclitus. Next base: position 36,489,793 of record NC_046382.1, read on the forward strand.
TAAAATAATAAAAAATTTGTATAGCAGGTAAAAAAAAAAACATTTTTTGGGATTATTTCCTATTTTATTATTATTTTTATTTCTTTTTTACCCTTGAGTACTTTTGACTTGACAATTTTGGCCCACATGCCGTACAATTTGGACACCCCTGGTATAAACAGAAATCAGATTGACCTAAAGACCAAATGAGAATCTGTTCAATGGATGTGTTTCCCTTTTCAGGCAAAACAGGGAAGCCCGGTGGGATGACTCTTATTTTCCTCAAAGATCAAGGTGCATTAAAGGCGGCTCAGATTTGGAAAAGTGAGGACGGTGAATTCACGATCTCTCACCAAAACCAGTCTGTTTGTAAACAGTCTGAAATAAATCTTGTGCAAATCTTTGTTACACAGGAAGGAAAAACACAGGTTTAAAAACAGGAGCAACAATGAACACGCAGCTGTAGTGAGACGGAAGCTAAACCAGAGAGACGGCTGTGTTGTCGCATAGAAGTGGTTCAGGTAAGGAAATCTGTTGTTTGTCAAGGGTTTTCCAGTTTATGTGCACACCACTGGTGCAAAACATCTGCTAATGTCCACAAATACAGATGTTAAATAAATCAGTAACTTTAGCAATAACAATATTTTAACAAGCTGCAGCAGGAAATAACTTTTTTTTTTTAGCTAAATAAGAGCAATAGGCAATAAGATTATTAGTAATAAGGGTCATCGACAGCAAAGCTGCCAGAGGTTGTATGTTTTAATCAACACTTTCCGTCACATGTGGCCATTTTATTTAAAGCATCAATGTTTCAATGACGAGTCATTAATCAAGCTTCCTAAACATTTCCGTGCCTAAATCCCATTCATTTCTGTGAAAAGTAGTTTTGTGCCAATTTCTAAGTATAAAAACTAAATATGAGACTGAATCTATTTCCAATTCTTTGACAGCGTTCAGGGTTTAGCTGTTGGAACCTGCAACAGGCACAGACTGGAAGGAAGGGAGGAAGGACGGAGAAATGGAAATATGGATGGTTGAGGGATGGATCTACAGATGGATGAAAGACAAGCAAACACATGGAAGGATGGTTGAATTATAGGAGGGAATAATGGAGTGGCACATATTGATATATGGACAGATAAACGAAAGCATGAAAACCACAAAGGGATGGATGGAAAACAAGCAGGAGGAGGATGGCGAAAACCTGAAGAGATGGATGAAAGATGGAAAACAGAAGGGAAGGAAACGCATAATATTTTTCCACACTATATATTCTGCTTCTACACTTTTTCAAACCTGGAAAAATATAAAAATACTGATCCCATTGTCTTTCAGACTGACAGGAACTCCGTTTTAACACAATCCAACATGTTCACTCAACTCCAAACAGGGAATCCCAGGGAAAAAGATTAAGGATAATAAAATACTTTGTGTTATTTAAATACATCCACATTTATTTAGAGTCCCCACACACAGGTCTGTGCAATGCGCGTTTCAGTTCTAGACACACCTGCCTCTAAAAAGTCTTGTTATCAAAATGCATGTAGACATCTCAGAGCATTATGCAGGTAAGAGCACACGGGCATAGACTCCTCATCTTGGCAGCAGACAGATGCAGTATTGAGCCGTCACCATCAGAGTAATGGCAGAAATGCCATTTTCAGGTGGTTTCAATATGATCTTGCTGATAGCGCCGGCCACTATAGACGCACACATGCACAGAGGAACACACTCACTGAGCAACCAGCATCAGGGAAGACAGGCACTTACCTGATGATGGCTCAACCATCACACAAGCATGCACTCACAGCGCACTCCATTAGCGGCAGTCGCCAGGGAGACAAACACACACCCAGGACAGGTAGTCTGGGAGAAAAGTTTTGACCAGACCTCGAAAAGATAAAAGGATTAGAAAGAAATGTATGCAAGTCAAAAGTGCTCTGAGTTTAGCTAACAGGGCAAAGCTGAGGGAGAGCATTTCCATTCAAATCACTGTGAGGTTGGGAGCTAATCTTGGGCTAAAAGAAATGGGATTTTGAGTTTTGAAAAATGGTGGAGAACGAGGAAAATGGATGCAGGTTATTTCTAACTTTTCGTCAAACTGACGTTTACACAACCTGCGTCCTCCACTTGTTAGCATGAGCATGCTCTAAACCAACACCTCGTCCCTCAAACAGAGCTCCCCACATACGACCCAGGGGAGAGTGGAGCTGTGTCGCTGCTCTCCTCCCTGTGGTTTCCTGTTAATCAGGCTTCTCCATATTGAAGCAGGGTTTTAGGGCAGGCCTATTGAAGCCGCCCATTTATCCATTAACAAAACATGCAGCGCCCGCTAATGAGCTACATCTCTCCATTTCCATGTCAATTGTTTGTTTGTAGCCATTGTTTGGCTGGGACAATGGGGCTGTATTGTAAATGACAGCAGCCCTAATGCACTCTGCGAGTGTGTGTGCTGAGAGAGAGCGAGCGCCTAGGGGGATGGCCACGGGGAGAGGGGAACGCACCTTTGAGAGAGACTGATAAAAAGAAAGACGGTCGGAGGGGGGGGGAGAAAGAGACAGAAAGGGAGATAAAGAGTGAGGACAGGAGTGGCAGGAGGAACGGCTGTTGATACCGTTCTGCAGGAAAGTCTGGAGATTTAGGAGGACTTCTTTCTTTCGTTTTTCCATCCCCCCAACAAACAAAAAGCTTATTTTAAACTCCATGTAAAAAGTTAACATTCCCTTGGTTTGTTCTTTTTGAGAATATAGTTACAACCTGCTCTGCATCAAAGAGGTTATGCAATCGCTAAAAGCTGGTAAAAGTTTGGAGTATACGCTGGTGGTTAATTCCTGGTAATGCTTTAAAGTTAGAAACTTAGAAATGGGTTCCATGTCTTTCTTCTGCCTGCTTGGTTTTGTTCTAGCAGTAGTGCTGCCTTCCTACTCCCGCCTCTCTTATTTGTGTGTTTTGGAAGCAGGAATACGGCCGTTTCCATAATGTAATATGATAACAGTAATGTTACATGTGGCCTTCTGGCTATCGCCTGGTTCAGATATGCAATCTGGCCTTTACTGATACAACTACTACTCTGATCCCACTGTATCTGTATACATACACATAAGCTGTGGAGCCGACACAATCCAAAACATCCCTCTACATTATTGGTGTTGGCCAATTTTAGGGACAGAAAACAGGAAATTGAGTTTGTCTGTCCAGGGGCGAGGATTAACACTATGGAAGCTGAATACCGCATGGCTCCGGCGGTAACAGACAGAAAGCGTGTTGCTGGGAGGACAGGGAGGCAATGATGGTGCCGCTTGGTAGCCAACTATGATTGTTGTGTTTTAAAATAGATGGCTCTTTGTACGGTGCCTTGCAAAAGTGTTCACACCCCTTGAGGTTACATCCATAAACATCAACATGTTTTATTGGGATTTTATGCGGTAGACCAACAGGATGGTAAAGTTGCGAAGTGGAAGGAGAACGATGCATTGGTTTCCAAATCCAGCACAACCAACAAGCTACAGCAGTCACCATATAACCGTATATGTTGGACGATAAGGCGCACTTAGAATCCTTACATTTTCTAAAAAAATTGATGGTGCGCTTTATAATCTGGTGCGCCTTATATATATGATCACCATTGTGCTTACCGACTGATTTTATGTGGTACAATATGCTCAAAAATGTGTTAAAATATGTAAGTATGACTTTGGTGAGCAACGAAGTCGCTCCGCTCAACGGATATTCAGAGCATTACGGTACATTGTGTCACTACCTGATCGGACCCCTGAGCTGTCTACAAGACTGCCTGACTGTAATGTCTAAACTAGAAGTGCATTCATGTAAGGCAGCCTGTGCTCAGAGTACGAGCTAGCAACAATAAACCTAGTAAGTTAATACAATATAAAACGTTTATTTTGGCCTTAAGTTAAAAACAGGGCAGTGTAGTCCAACTACTCTGTCCTCCCAACAGAGACGGGTAACTCTCCCTTTCAGGTGAGAGCTGTGTAAGCAGAGGGGTGGAGTGATATAACACACTTGGGAAGAATATTTAATGCGCCGTATAATCCGGTGTGGTTTATGGTGCGAAAAATACGGTAGTCAAGAGTGTTTAATCTAACCTCAGTATACCACAGTTTGAGGGACAGCATCGTTAAGACAGAGGGACATGAAGACAGGTCCAGGATAGAGTTGTGGGGAAGTCCAGAACAGAGATAGATTAGGAAATACAAGTTTCAGATCTTTATTAATCAAAGAGTTTGAGTTACGCACCACTTTGCAGTGGTTTAGCATGTTGAAGTCAGAAAATCAAACACTGAATTTGAATGTTTACTTTTAGTATTTAACTCCCACCACAAACTTCATTGTATTTTCTTTTCTTTTATTTGATGAAAGCACACAAAATAGCAGATGATGGTGAGGTGGAAGAAAAATTGTGCATAATTTTAAAAAGAAATGTACAGACAAGTAGCTGAATAGTGTGGTGTAGATTTACATTTAGCCTCCTTTAATCAGATGTCACTAAATTAAATCCAATCAATCACAAGAATTCACTTAATCTTTACAATCCCAGTAAAGTTTATAAATTGTCTCTGAAGTTTTTAGGTAAGGTGGTCCATGTGAACATGGCTCTGTGTGAGGATGAGCTCCTCTATGAACTTCTGGGAGTATAAATCTACCTTCAGCTGCATGTCTGATTTGATAATGATGCGCACTGGTGATAAAATATGATTCTGTATATGGTGCCCTTGTCTGCTTTGAATTTAGAACATATTTAATGAATAACATCAGACGTATAACTATCGGTACAGTTACTTGTTTCTGTGGAAGTTTCTTCTCGAGGGTTTTACTCTTTGCAAAAGAGGGCAGGTTTCCAGCCCAAACATTTTGTTACTCTGTAGCACACAGCAGTGTTTATGCATTTCTAAGCTCCACGCATTGCATATATGGAGAAGAGGACATTGTCTCCTCTTGTAATTTAATGCATTCCAAAACTTGAGCTCATTGCCAGACCTGCTGAGGCTGGGGCCTGTCAATCAAGTGCTACCAACTTTGTCATTCCAATTAAAACCCAGTGTTCTGTGGCAACACGATATGCTAGAAGTTTTTTTTTTTGAACAGCAAATTGGTTGACCAGGTGGAGATTAAATGCCACCTAGTGGACATAGTGCCAAGACAAAGGGGTACTCACACCAGCAGTTTCCAAATTGGAAAGTGACAATAGACGGAAACAAACACTCTCCTAAATGTGCCAACAGCACGTCCAAAAGCCGTGGGGACATAACCGAAGTAAAACACAGGAAAGTACAAACCCGACCAGCTGCATCATTACACGATCAAAGTCGGGACGAAAAACACAAGCAGAAAAAAAAAAAGGAAAGAAAGCGTGACAGCTGGTGGACAGTGGGCAACCCAGCGTTAAGAATGGACGCTCAGGAGGAGAAGAGACTTTTCTTTCTTTTAAATGGCGACAAGAAGAACAATCGTGCACTGTGCCTTCCATTGACGTGCGGGAACCTCCAAGGAAGAGGGGCTCAACGGTTGATTGCGAGGCAGAGACAGAAGCTTCCTCTGTGGGCCTGGCGTCGGGTAAGGACCCCTCTCTGCTTTGGAAGCTCTTTCTGAGCAGGGGGAGCAGGTTGTCGCTTTGGTTGCTCTTTTCTGGGCAAGTAGCAAAAGGGTGGGAGGGCACGCACCACTGGTCATGTACAGAGACCTGGCGTGGGCACAGAGTGATGCTACACAGACACACACACACACACACACAATCGCTATCTAAAAGGGTCTGCCAACCTCCCAGATAGCCAGCCAGTCTGGCAGCCAGTCATGCAGCTCCAGACATTTGTCATGACAGGCTAATTCACAGTCAAGAGGTCCTTTAGGTCTCTATCTTGTCCAGCACACACATGCAAACGCTGCTGAACACACACACACACACACACACACACACCGGCACTGAACGAGTCACATTTCTCAACACGGTTTGGAACGAAGGTTCAGGCGCCATGCGGACACGACTTAGGCTCAGTCTGAGATAGAACAGCTTAATTTAAAGTCATTTAATAACAAAATGCATCAGATACTAAAACTTCATATTCCCATTGTATAAAAAACTTAATGTGTATTCTGAAATAAATGTGGAGTGTATAATTATGTAAAGAAGCACTGAGACATGTTTAAGGAGGATGTTCTGACCATTAAGACTGGCAAACTGATGTTTGAGGCAATAGACTCTCTCCTAATTGAACACATTTGTAGCAGTATCATTAAAACTATAATTGATTTAAAAATCAAAGTACTTCAGATAGACTTCAACTACAGTACAAATTGTTAAAAAGGATGCACAAACCAGTAGGGTTTAGGCCAAATGAGGTTTCCACTTGGAAAAACATGGCGACTCCAAATTAGACCCATCATCTGCACACAGAGCAAGCATCTCTGAGCATGTAAAACGGAACAAATTAAGAAATGTTTCATTTTTCTTATGGGGGGGGGGTCAAAGTTAGGTGAACATGGCAATACTGCAAAAAAAGGGGAGTGACAGAGTGGGAAGCGGGGAGGCAGATGGAGACGAGCGTGGAGCTTATCGGCTGCCTCCAGACGGAGCGCGCGGATCAATGGGCATGCGAGGCCCACAGCGATCAATGCATTTGATAAAGAATTAAAGAAGAGCCACTGTACACGGCTTTTTAAAGAACGGGGACACGGCCTAATTATGACTGGACGGGTGCGTGCCCATGATAGGGGTCTGAGTGTGCGTGTAGGAGGGCCTTATGAGTCTGGAAATGTGAATCTGCAAGATGTTCAGATGGAGGTGCAGCAGGCATAGCTGTGTGTCAGCGTAAGCATCGCTCCAGTCAAGTCCATAAGCCACGTGTCAGAGTATATTCAGTTTATGTGTAAGGGTTTAATATTCGTGAGTACGTTCCTCTGAGAGAGAACGAGAGTCGTCTTTTCAGATGAGGTGGTACGGTGGGTTGAGGCCCTGAAAATAAGATTGTGTGAATGTTTTTATGTACATTTTGTGTATAGATGCGTCTTTGTTAATACCATTAAAGGCCATGGGTAGAACAGGGTCTCTGCGGCTCATAACTTTGACAGGCAAGAACGGTAGGAAGGTTCGCCTATTTAAATTAATGGAGTAATTAGTGGAAACAGAGACAGAAAGAGCTGAAAGGAGGAGAGGGAAAGAAGGAGACGGAGCACCTGAACTTATTCTGCACCTGTTCATAGAAGGTGAGGCTGACTTTGGCAGCAACAAGCTCTCTCCCCATCATCCATTTCATGTCTACAGCTCTGCGCTCAGAGAAACCTTCTGTAGCCGTCAGAAAAACAAAGAGTAGAAAAGTCAATATGTTGGACGAGCGCAGATATGCTTTTACCGTACATCTCTGATCAGTAACAGCTGATTGCAGATTAAAAGATAATGGCTTTTCTCTTTTTCTTTTTTTTTTTTTACTTTTTTTTTTACAAACATTTACCAGGAAAAGGGATGATTAAAAGATCATCTCTTTGCTTCAGTCACTTACTGGATTGAATTTTTTTTACCTCCTAAACGAAATATTTGCTTATATCTAAGAGGACGTAAAATGATAATTTACAAAAATTAGTCAAATCTACGAACTGGGACGGAAAAATATATGTTCAATGTTTTATTGGTTGCTTGTAAGAAGTAGAAAATGGCTAAAACCCGCCCCACCCACATTAGAAGACTGGATCGACATGATTCATAATATTTATTTGATGGAGAAAATGACTTTTACTCTAAGACAAGAAGTGGACAATTTTTTTCTCCTTTGGAAACCCTGGACCCAATATATTGCACTTTTTAGATCTGATTTCCTTTAAGCCTATGCTCTCCATTAAGTACATTATTACTAAGCAAACTGGTTAATAAACTGCTACCCCATGTTCTTATTGTTTAATAGTTTTGTTGAAATTTCCTTTTTTTTCCTTGATCACATTTTATCATTTCCCACAGCAAAACTGTGAATATTCCTTTCTATATTCTAATTTGTGCAGTCCTTCAATAAAAAAAAAATATATATGAAATTTTTTATATTATATATATATATATATATATATATATATATATATATATATATATATATATATATATATATATATATATATATATATATATATATACACACACACACACACACACACACACACACACACACATATAATATATACACGAACTGGAAGACAAGCTTTTGAATATATCTGAGGACCAATTAATATTTACAGTAAACAACCAGACCTATCAGATAGTGAAGGCAGTTGATATTAGCAACCAATGCAGTTTTTAACTCTAAATAAAACAAAGTGTACGTGTAAATATACATGTAGGTATGTATTTATATGGCAAGTAACTGTCTGCAGAGCACCAAGGTAGCCGAGGTACAGCCTGAAACCTTTTTTAATAAAATCAATAAGTTCTTGTGTTACATTTCTGTTTTAAATCTTCATGCACTCATGTCTGACGTAGTCCTTTTATCTTCCAGAACACATCAGGTTACTGAGCAGAGCCACACAGACCTGCATAACTCTATGGAGCTCTTGTTGTTCTGGATCATTTTTATTGTAAAATCCGTCTAAAGATTGGGTTAAGGGCTTTTTCAACGGCACACAATTACAGAGAAATAAACAAACAAAAAAAACCCACATTGGAAATCTTTAAAAATAAAATGAGCTGGATGAATCTTGTTAATTACTGGAGCGGCAGACGTTTATATGCACTACTTTGAGATTTTCCTGCGACTCTCTCGCAGGTCCTGCTGACACTTGCAGTTGGTCACTCGTGAAGAAAATAACGAGGAGAGAAAGATGAAGAGGTGCGTGCGCGCTGAAGAGGTTTCTGAGTGGAGGTGAATTACAGCTTTCTTCTCTGATGGCTTGATCAGCTCTTGTCATGCAATTTAGAGAGCTGTCTTACTCCTGCTCGTTAACACACACACACACACACACACACACACACACACACACACACACACACACACACAGCCTTTGATCTCTGCTCCAGTCCATTCAGTCATGACACATACCCTCACACTCCAAGACACGCGCGCACATACACGGGCCTAAGAAACTCCCCGTCAAACTATTTAGTTTCATTTGGGGTACTATTCGAAAAAGAAGAGAGAGAGCAAGAGAAAATAGGCGGGAGAGAAGGAAGAAGGGGGGGGAGAAAGGAGAACAGAGAGAAGAAAGGAGCGGCAGGCACAATCAAACGAGACCTCCAGAAAAACTATTACTGCGGGGAGAACGTTGAAAAAAGGGAGAGGACAAGAGGAGGAGGAACAAAGAACAAAGTGTGGAGGAAGGAGCAGCGCTCACAAAGCCATATTAGAGTCTCACCAAGGAACACCGTTTTATTCTGCATGTCTTCTACAGGCCTTGCTTCTTGCCTTTTTAATAACAAGACTGATGGAGCAGAAAATGCCAAAGGTGCAGTTAAATTGTTCTATCATTGATAAGCTTTGTAGAGCAAATCCGACTCTTCGTCATGACCGGCTAGCTGCCAATCTGCCAATTACTGTACGTTTTAAAAGTTCAGCTTTCCAAACATCCAGTAAAGCGCCGATCTGAATGGCCTGCGACAAGCAGATGCCGTGAGGAGATCTACGTTCTTGGACTGAAATGAGAACGATCGCGTACAAAATCTAACAACTAGAACAAGCAAATGAGGAAAAGGAAACGAATATCTAAGTGCAGACAAGCAGATGACAACACCTACAGGTCATAACAGCAGAGACCCAGGAGCCCTCTCCACTGATGAGGAGGAGAGGGAGAGGGGGAGGAGGGGGGCGGCGCTGGTCGGCAAAAATCAAACGGGACCCAATTATAGGAATCACAACGAGTCAGTGAGCAGGGGAACTCTCTTACCTGGAAAACACCAAGGCATGTGCGTGCACTCATGAAGCAAGCACACACATTTATAAAAGGCCATAGGTGCTAGATATGTGCACAAAACACACACACACACACACACACTCTTAGCGTTACAGTTTTCGCAGAGAATTACACAAAGTGTAGTTCACAGACACGCATTCATCCCAAACCTAGTGTGGATCCTGATAATTAGCCTGGCCAGGCCGCTGTGAAATTACTGTTCTCATCTGCTAATGGATGGGAAGACCTGGAGCGAATAGACACAGACACACACCAACCTCTCCGGTAAAATTAGAACAGCGCCAAAGACTAAAGAGCTAAATACAAGTCTGCAAGGAAAAAATGAAAAAAGAATAAAACAGGAGAATATTTCCATCGCACCAGAATAAGGGCCACAGACAGTGGAGCATTTCCAGAGAGCCGTACCACTGACTAGTGATGAGTTATGAAGGCCCACCTATTGAGGAAGGGAGAGGTAGCAGGAGACCGTGGGAGATGCAGCCAACAGAGAAGGATGGTTGGGGGGAGGGGGGGAGAGTTGAGAAAAATTAAAGTGAGTGGAAAAGAAAGAAACTGGGTGAGAAATCAAAAAGGGACATGAAAGAGGGAGAGAATGAGAGGAAGTGACTGAGCAGACAGGCAGAGAGAGAGAAACCCAAACCTGTGACCTTAGATGAAAGAAGCAGTCACTGTGGGCTACAATTAGGGATGGCAGGAGGGAGAGCATAGGTCAGCACAACTACACAGACCCACACAACTGCACAAGCATGAAACATCCCCGTCACAATGGCTGTGGGTGTGTGGAGACACGACGCATGTTAAGCACATTCACTCCTTCACGTTTCCTGCCCTTCACACAGCGTCTCAGACAAGTATTCATATAGTGCATCATCACAGCCGTCCCGTTCATCAGGGTCTCACGCAACAGAACGACACAAAGACGCCCATAAGGAAGACGGTACATGTTTCACCTTTTTTGGACAAATAAAAACCGAATAATGATTACTTGTGTTTGTATTCACTTCCCCTGAATCAATCATTAGAAGAAAAACGTTTCTCCCTAATTACATCTGCGGTTCTTCGGGGATGTCACTACTAGCTTTGTACGTCTAGAGCAGGGATGGGCAACTTCCATGATAAAGAGGGCCAAATTTTTTTCAGCACGACCATTGGAGGGCCACATGACCACACACTTCAAATAATTGGATATGAAGGACGCTACCAATTATTCTCAATAAGAACAAACTTTAGATTAATTTATATCTGTATGTTTACTGCACCAACATATAACTATTTTCTGCATATAAATGCATTTTAATATGTCCTTAAGCAAAAGACAAACCGTTTGCTTAAAAAAAATTTGCAAAAAAGGAATTTAAACTCCATATCAATGCATTCAGGAGCATGGGTCATTTCAAATTTACAAGGAAAGAGGCATAAAACGGCACAGAACTTAACTCAAACAATAATGTGTCTATCCAGAAACTGTGTGGGCTTTCTTACAATACTGAATGCTCTATAATTGTATTTCTGTTACTTTTTGATTATGGACATCTGTTTGCTTTTTATTCTGAAAAATCTAATGTCCCATGCTCCTGAATGCACCATAGCTTTCTGACGCTCAGGAATGCATCACTCTGGTCTGTGAACACGGTGCTGCACGTTTGATCTTCTGCTTAAGACAAAGCTTTGCAGTTTCAAAACTCACTTCGGCTCTCACGGTTTATGTTGTGTGTGAATGACAAGAGACCAAAAAAAAAAATTTTCACATGTCCATACTTCTTCCCATTTTGTCTGAAAAATGTTGACTTTCTCGTCAAGTTTTCCCTTTATACCACTGCTAGTGGCCAGGGCTCTTGACTTTCTTCCTCGCTGTTGCAAAGCGGCCCATGCCCGCTATTGTTTGGGTACGGCCCCCTATTGGTCAAAAGTATAATTACAATTTTTTTTTTTTTTTTTGCTTTTCATTATTAAATTATTATTGATCTATTCGCGGGCCGCACTGAGTGATGACGAGGGCCGTGTGCGGCCCCCGGGCCGCCAGTTGCCCATCCCTGGTCTAGAGACTCATCATGAACGGACATTTTTGCTCACTCTTCTTTGTAAAATAGGTCAACCCGGTGAGTTTAGATGGAGACAATCAGTTCACTTAAACACTTAACCCTTCGTAAAACATTTTATTCAGATTTAGGCCGAGACTAGGGACAGGACCCAGGACCGTCTCGTATTTAGCTCCGACCATCAGGTCATCAATGGACCTCTCCTGTCTCCACTGAAGAACAGCACTCCGACAGCATGGTGCTGCCACCAGCGCGAGGATGGAGTCTTAGTTGTTCACAACACAAAGCTGCCCAAAATGTTCAGTTTTGTTCTTTTCTGACCAAAGCACCTTCGTCCATAGGTTTGCGCCGTCCTCTGGATGGGATGTTGTAAACTTCTGCTTCTAATGGCCGTCTAGCTACAAAGACTTCCTGTTCTGTAAAGGCCAGATTGGTAGAGTTTAGAAGATCTACTTGTCCTGTCAACAAACTCTCCCGTGTGAGCAGTGACTCTCTGCAGCTCCTCCAGAGTTACCTAAAGCCTCTTGACTGCTTAGCTGAATCTTACTCATCCATCACATGATGGACTGCACCGTGCTTTGCCAGATGCTCACGGCTTGGGTTGTTATTTTAAAAGCCAACCATGGCTTGAACATCTCCAGATCTTTATTCCCGATCCGTCTGCTGTGTTCCTCGGTCATGATCACGAAACACACGGCATTTGGTTGAACCGGGTTTTATTTAAAGGGGCTAAACAGAAATGCGGACCACACTTTTCAGATTTGTTACTGTAAAACATGCCAATCAGGAGCAGTGAATCTCAACGATGAACTGCTTTGTGTTGGTCAGTCGTATCAGATCTGAGGAAAGCGCCTTGGAGGCTGTGGTTGGGAAGAATGCTTTTGGTATGTGCTGTGGTGAGACTTTATAAGTATTTTCCTGTTTGATGGATGGCGTAAGGGCTTTGCTAAAACGTCAGGGAGCTTTGAGATCAGATCAATAAAGTCTCTGTGGGTTTATGTAATATAATCATTAAGACACCCAGGAAGCATCAGATTTGTTTCACTCAGCAAAACCTTAAAAAACCCTGAACGGTGAAGGCTCTGAGCAAGATATGAAGCCTGGTAATAGATTAATGAATGTACAATCAGACTTATTTCTAACTTTTACTTTGAAAGCGGCACCTCTAAAACATATAACGCGGGGCCCCCTCCTTTACCCCACATTAGTCACTTCCCTCGAAGAGAGAAGCCCGCTTTAATTGAATTAAATTATACCTTATGCATGCTAAACCACAAAGCACCTACTTAGACAGATGGAGAGGTAAATGGGAAAGGCTTTTGGCTCTCCAGCTGATAACGGCGACACACACACACACTCATGCTAATCAAAACAAGACATCAAGTAATCTAATCTGAATCACTAACAATTATCAGCACGTTGGCCCCGAGGCCAGGCGTATTCCTTTGATCAATGTTTTCTATTAAAAAAAGTGTAAACAATTCAATATCTCCCCTCACCCCCCTCTTTTGATTCCTTCCCTTATGCATAGTGAGAGCGAGTGAGGGGGGGGGTATTAACCAATTGTCCTTGGAAATGAGTCAGGAAATCAGGAGGAGAGCGAGCCTGCAAGTGTGGGCCTGGCTACTTTAAGGAGCTAATCTGACTTAAGTCAGCCATCTTGCTGCACAACAAGGGACCGAAGAGGACCTTTCTTTTTGTCACCAAGGAAATATACTGGTGCTGCAAACGCTTTGAAAACCTCTTTTAATTTGCTCTCTTTCTCTGAAGACTTTCAACGCCACCAGTCCTTGGAAGGTCCTCATTTATTTCCTCAGATTATTCCAAAATGGTTATTCCTGTGGCTGGCATGCAAACACCAACACACACACACACACACACACACACACCGATATTTATGAGCTCACACACAAACACTCGCGCGCTAACATGCACACTTCTGAAAAACATCTAATTCAAGGGCACATTTCTCTTTAAGGATTCCAGCAGCAAACGCGGGGCCAAGCGGCTGCTGCCTTTTAGATATTTCATTACCAAAAGGTATTTATTTCATTTTACCCTCAAATCCCTTGTCACGTTTTTTTTTTCCTTCCCTTACCCTCCTTTACTTTTTTTTTCCTGAAATATTTGGAAACGTGACAGAAGATTTGACCACGGTGCTTTCCCAGGGTAACTCCTGGTTCATCAGCGTGCCCCTTCCTCTCAGTATATTATGTTCAGTGAAGCGTGCTCAGTTCAGAGCTGGCAATTTCAATCGCGTCGTTTCTAGTCTAGTTAGCTTCAGTACAGCGATTCTTCACCCCCCCCCCCCCCACCCCCCAGCCCCCTTTTTAGCAGGAATGTACTTCTGCTGACAGCTGTCTGTGGACAACATTTGCTCAGTGCACTGAAGAAAGTGAAGGCAGGCAGAAAATGTAGTTAGCAGCATAAATATAAATTGTCAAAATGACCAAAGACAGACTCTGAAGAGACAGAGAGTTTCTAGAGAGAGAGAGAGAGGAGACAACGGAGAAGTCCATCCACATTTGAGTTCATTTGAACTGACGTCCTCAGGTTGTGCCGCTCAGCCGCCCATGAGAAAATCTCAGCAGAAGGTAATGAGCAGAAGTCTTCCCTCTTTCTAAAAAGCTGGCTGAGAAAGTGGTCTGCCAGGGGATGAGGCGGGTTATACGGGATTTTCCAACATGTTGGAAGGGTAGCGAGCAGCGAATAGAGAAAAGGAGCATGAGGAGGTTGAAGAGGCCGGTGGACATACGGTCTGCTTCTCCTGCACACTGACATGTTGCTACACAGAGGAAAATAAAATAGAGCAAAGGTTGGTGTGACATAAAACCCGAGAGCAGGGCCCCCCCCCCCCAAATTTAGAGACAAACCCACTCCCTTATTTCCGTAATGATGGATAAATGGTCAGTTGCTCTTGAATCTGCGTGAGGGACCTAGTGAAATAAACCTCGCTGCACATGCTCACACACTAGTGTTCAGAGCGGAGCGGCTGCATTCAGAGAAGGCTGCAAGTAGCCGGTCCACACCCCACAGACTGCCACTGTGGGTCCCTGAGCAGGACCCGTGGCCCCAGGCTGCTCCCCGGGCGCTGTAAGCTGCCCCCTGCTGCCTAAAGGATGGGTTAAATGCAGAAGACTCATTTTGTTGGAATGTACAATTGCAATGATGAATAAAGATTTCTTCTTCTTCTCTTGTTCTTAGGGGTGCTACTGTAAACTTCAATAAAACTGTGAAAGCATTTAAGCATTGCTTTAAATATTATTTTACAGGCTTCTATTCTCCAATATTGGTCCCTAGCTTCAAGAAAAAAACTTTTTTTTAAGCTTAATATATTAAATAAACACTGCAATAATAACAATTACATATATGGTATTTACATATGAAAAAATAAAGTTTAAAAAATAATTTACAAATGTTATTTTTTTTGTATATTTGATCAATAATTTACATTTTTTTTAATAAATATTGAAGTAGTGTTTATCAAAGTTGAACTACGAAATGTAGAAATAGATGATATCTACTGAAATTCTACCAATATAGTTTTCTGCCAGTTATTGCTATATGAAATTTATATTTTTATATATCTTTTTTGCTGTTATTAATTGTTTTGCTCTTAATCTGTCACTTCTTATTTTCAGTCTCACAAACACAAATACTGCTCAAAAACCAAAACTTGTCCTTTATCCATTTCAGCACACTGCCTGTATTAAATTGTACAACCGCAGAGCTAAACAGCAACATTTGATCACATTTTTAAGCAGTAAACCTCACATTTCCGACAATAACCAACGTCAATTTGCCCATGTCAGTATTTTTGGTATAAAAAGAAAAATTAAAGAAACGGTTGTTTTTATATGTAAAGGCAGGGTATGCTCCAGTCCCTGTAAGTCACAGTCTGTGGTCACATGACTCCACCCCATCCAGCCTGAAACAAGAAGCGAAAGAGACGGGGAGGTTTAGAAAATGGAGGAAATGTCCAATGTTGAAGCGGCGGTGGTGGAGCGGCTCGAGAAGGAAGAGGAGCAGCTGTTAAATACGTTGTGGCCACATCTGATCTCTGGTCCAGTCGCACCATGAACCCGTACATCAGTCTAACTGCACATTACATCAATGACAAATAGAAGAGGAAGCGTCGTCTATTTATCGTTATCGAGGTGAACTGCTCAATATATCGCTGGATTGGTTTTAGGCCATGTGGCCCATTCCTACTTTTAACCATCTTTAGACGCGTTGGTGCTTTCATGGCGCTAGTGGTGTTGCTCAACAATCCCAAGCTGTATTAGCTCAACTTGGTTTTGGCAAACATCCTCATTTCGAGTTTATCGTTCGATAGATACGATAACAGCCCGTTTCAAGTCTAATGTCTAAATATTTATGTAACGAATGATTTGTCGGATTGTGGCGACTCTGGTCCTTCGTACTTCTCACAGCTTTAAAGTTGAGGAATGTTCTGAAGTATGCAGAAATCAGGCCTGGCTTTATTGAGACAGTTACTTTACTGAGGAGAAGACTTACATCGGAGACGCCTGAAGTGCGGTTTGGTGCTGCCACAGCTGAGCCGAGGACGTTCTTGTTACCGGCCTTCATGGCGGCGTCCCTGCGGGCCTGCTCCAGCAGCAGCCTGGCTCTCTCCTTTAACTCCTCTTGACGAGAAAGTACTTTCTACATCCAAAAACAAAGCGTAGTGACAATAAGCAAAATCTAGATGCCCCCCAAGTAAAACTTTTTGAAATGAATTAAACACATTTAATAATGCACTATATTTTGTTTAGTTTGGCAGTCTGGCAGTAAAGCTCACCTTCTCAGCTGGAGGACTCGACACAGCGGCAGGAGATGGCTCCTTTGAACAGAGAAACGCAACATTAATGCAAAGGTCCATAATGTTCTGGTTGTGAGCTCAGTTTCAAACCGACAGCCGTCACACGTTAATCTTCTTTAGTCGGACAAGGGATGCAAAAAGAAAGATTTAGAGAAGTTACATGTTTTCTCAGAGCACTGAGAAAAAAAACGAAGCATTGTTTTTTAAAACAATATGATAAATGAAGTTTTAGACGCTTCTGGATGCTAACCCAAACATGACTTAGTGCTGGAAACGTGCGAGAAGTTTTAAAAGAAACCGAAACATCTCCACAGAAAATTTATCTTAAAGGGCTTAGACGGAAGAACAGCCACCAAGCGGTTTTTAACACCGCAAAGTGTTGATTTTTTTAAGGATTTCAATTAAACCTGGATGAAGGTGACGATGCATCCCCTTAACTTGATAACAGCACATCAAATATAAAAAAGCCTCCCTGCAGCCCTCAATGCCTGCCCCGTGACCTTTTAGCTTGTAAACAAGCAGCAGTAATCTGGGGTTAACCAGTGCGCCCCTGCTCCCTGTGTGTGTGTGTGTGTGTGTGTGTGTGTGTGTGTACACACACGCGTACAGGTGCGAGTGTAAGACGAGATGATGTCTGCTCTGTGCAAAGCATCGCCACGCCTGAGCAGTCACGGCACAAACTGTCATCAACTGCGGGGATGGGAAATATAATGAAAAATATAATGAAATGTCAAAGCAGGGGGTTCTGTTGGGCGCATTCGGTAGTCGCCACATGTTAAGGGTCCTGATGCGTCTGGTTCTTGGCAGCATCGCAAGTGACAACAACATCTAATGGAGAATGGAGGAATTTCGGTACGGTCATCTCTGCGTTTGTATCAACAGCGTCGGGATTTGAAGCTTAGCGAGCGCCAGGAGGAAATGAATGTTCGAGGCATCCTCTGTCTTATGACTGACGGCGCCCAGAAAGTTTCAATCAAAGTCTGGGGCGCGGGGGATAAAAACAGGACCAATCCATTTAGGGCCCAGACAGGTACCTGCAGGTAAACGCGGCTGGAATCTTAATACCCGACCAGAGTGGCACGAATGAGTTTATAAAACACAGGCGGGTCCTGGGGTTGTTTAAGGCACAGAAATTACGGCTCCGTTTTGTAGTTTAGTGAATCAGTTACCTGACAGCTACAACCACAAATCACAGCATGATCACTGGGACCTAATGCGACAGACCCACACAAAGTATAAAAGTCATGGTATCTATTTGGGGTCAACCCTCTGAGTTAACACAGTTTTGAACCATCTTCTGCTGCAATGCGGTACCGCGCACGTGACGTCACCGTCTCAAGAGCAACGCCCCTTTTGCCGCTTAGGTAGGACAAACAGGTAGAGAACGCCCGTAGCAACCAGCTATTACACGCACAACAGAAACAGCGATATGACCGACTTTATAGCCGTTAAACTTTCCCAAGACGATGTCCCAGGCACACGGATTACTGGTCGCACTGTCGAAGAACACACCAACCTTCAGCTCAAACGATGGCTTGAGGTTCGAGGGCTTAAAAAGACTGGAAAACTGGCCGAGTTGATCGAACGGTAAGCTTTGGGTTTTTTTTCCTGCGCGGCGATCATGCCGGCGTCGGCCGTTTTTTTGTTTGTAATCACCGTCCAGGAATGGGTATATGTTTAATGTTTGTCTTATTTGAAATGTTTTTGAGTAAGCTATCCTGGTAGCAGGCTATCATGTTAGCGCCTGCTACCATGATAGCCTATATGCTGTCATGGTAGCAGGCGCTACTTTATTAACATGTCGGCCATCAATAAACTCTTACCTGTTCACTACTTGATGTCGCTGGAATTGGGTCAGGATGTTCTTCGGTTGTGCCCTTTCCTCCGACAAAATGCTTGCTATATGTGTAGGCCGACCGCACCGGTGTACCCAGCGTACACATTTCTCCTTGGCAGTCTTGAAGAAAACATCCTTCATATGCGGCCGATCAGCGTACCTCGAGTCGCTGTTGTACGTTCCATAGCAACAATGTTTAAAAACCATGGTCTTAGATTTGGAAAAAGCAGTCGTTTACCGAGTAAAACCAAGGGTAACGCACGTCTCTTTTACAGTGAAACAGCGGCGGACTATGCAAGATTGCCCTACTGCGTACCACGTGACGTGACGTCATCGTGACGTTACGTTTCTAAAAATAGCTCGCTCGCGGTACGCCATTGCACCTCCTGGTCCTTTGGAGGCGTGTCTCTGGCAGAGGCTGACGTAAGGCTTCGCCACCCGGGGGGGAGTTGGAGGCACGCGGAAGGCCGATACTGTGAGCAGGTGGGCTTACCTGTGTGATGGGGACATCCGTGTGGTTGACTGGAGAGCCTTTGGTGTTGGAAGCTGGCTCGGACTCTGACTGACGCAGGCTGGCCCTTTTCTTCTTAATGAGGTCAGCGTCCCTGTTATAGGAGAAGTGTGATAAAGAGTTTCCCCTCCTGGTCGGGGACGACGGCTCAGCGCTTCTCTCTCCTCTGTCCTCCAACGCCTCCTCCTTGCGCTGCGTTTCCTTCTCCGTCTCTCTATCCACCTTTTGTGGCAGCTCACAGAGATCTACAGCGTTAGCTTTGAGTAGACCGCCCCTGTCCTCTGAGCCTGGCGGCGTCACGTGGGCCGAGTTTGCAGCTGTTGCAGCTAATACTGTTCGCGGCATGGGGACAGGAGGCGCGGACTGTGAGGGCCCCGCTGCCGGGGAGCCGGTCGAATCTACTCCAACCGGCGGCTCCGTCGCCTCCCCCTGGGTAGCCTCGGTGCCGTTGGGTTCAGAGGGAACGCCGCCGGGAGATGACACGGACTCGGGGTCAGCTGGGTGGTGTTGCACGTCGCTGAGCTCGGCGTAGAACTTGTCCTGGTCTATGGAGGCGTTGGTGTCCGTCTCAAAGTCCCCCACTTTGTAGGTGCTGCGACTGCTGTTGGCCTCTATCTGCACCACGTTGAGCTCCTCGCCGGAGAAGTGGGCCCTGATCTGGTACAGGTAGGTCATCACTGTCAGCTTGTCGGGGATAGCGAGGAGCACCATGTCGGACGGCTCCAGGAGACGAGAGATCCCCAGACTGGCAAAGCCATCATATGCCTAGAAAAAGAAAGGTGTAGTCTCAATTAAAGGTGTAGTCTCCATAGCAACAATTAACCTACAAAAGAAGGCTGGCTTCTTGTTTTCAGCGACTTGGTGCATTGTACCCAGAATGTAAGTGTGCTCTGTATGTTCATGAGAGACACCTCTGCCAGAAGTCCTGGCAGGTCATGTCAGGGTTGGCTGTCCCCGATAACAGACGCAGATATCCCAAGACAGAGCGCCTAATCCTAAAGAGCGTGGGTGTGTGAGCGTGTGTGTCTTTATCGCTCGCCTACATCGACGTGCCCACGCTCTCCGTCACGCGTGTAATTGGTCTGATTAGACTCTGATGAGAAAATACAGGTGTGATTATCAAGCGACAGACGAAAACCAATCCCCCATCACAAGATAGACCGAGACACAGAGAGAGAGGGGATGAAAACCATTATCGCTGCCAATGACAGGTAAATAAATAGATTAACGACGCGCACACGTGCCACCTCCGGCTCCCGCGCGCACACACAACCTCCTCATCCATCTCTCCCAGGTATCGCAGCTTGTATCTGGCCTGCTTGATAGTGTTGATCTAATTCCAACCTGTTGCAGCGCACGCTTGTCTCTCCGCCTCCGCAGATCTCGCGACTCCATCAATCCGACTGTCCCACTCTGGGACCAGACTCTCCTCCTTCCTTTTATCCCCCCCCGAGATGTTTCCTGAAGAGCCTGCTTAACCTGTTCTGGCCCCGTCCAGCTAGGAGTTCTCCTCCTTCATCCAAACACATTTGTCTTAATCCTGAGGAGGGCATTATTAAGCATGTCTGACTTCTTATTAAGCCCTTGCTTTGCATTCACCACTTCCACCTGTAGCTTGTCCAAGAAATGTTAGCTATGACCTGCTTCATAACTTGAGATTCTCAACTATGGTAACCTCAAGCAAAAACACCCCAGAGCCAGCAACATATCAAGATTTAGAACTATTGAGATTTTAAATAAAAAGATATAAGATGAGACTCCATCTTTTCTGTTGTGATGGTCTGTATTGGGTTATAATTAAGACGTTCATGTATTCCAGTAGGTTATTTTTCAGCTGTTTCTCATATTTATCTACAAAAAATGTGTCTATGAGACATTTGGGATAAAGTTTGATTCAGAGACTTCTTTTATGAAAAAGTACTATATTGTACATCGGCATTCAGCCTAAAGATTTCGAGATATTATTTTTGCTCCATATCGCCCAGCCCTATTTTTAAACAAGAAAATCAAACAAATTGATTACAGCCCTTAGATATAGCAATTGTGTGTAGTTATTTTAGTTTTTATACATTGACTTGATTAGAGACAGAGCATGAATACCTGCTAAATTTAGTCGTATTCTTTAATGAGTAACACTAGTATACCAAGTGTATATCACTAAAGAGGTGGGAATTATTTATATCAAAAGGACCACATAAGCAACTGTAAATATGAGTTTTATCATCATCTAGTAGGAGAAATCTCAGCTGAACAATAAAATATACCCTTAATAATGGCAACTAAAACTCCATATTTCAAACACAATCTTTGGTGACCATTCATTTGTGCTTCGTGGTGTTGCACGACAATAAAAATGCTCTTTTAAAGACTGAAAACTGAAAATTTCCTTCACTCCTTACAATACGTAATTATTTAGGATGTTTCAGAGTTTTTAACCCCTTAAATCCCAGATGTAGTGATCACAGTCCCCCATTAAATTTACATTAAATATTACTCTTCTTTTAACAAAGAGAAATAAAATAATAATAATTAAATTGCAAGACGATATTATTTCTAAAATGCTTTTTGGATGTGAGTCAATGGTAAAAAAGAAACATACAAAAGGGACATTAATTGTTTAATTTAGGTTAAAATGCATATTAGGTCTTGAAGAAAAACAAAAGTTTAAAGTAAATCTGAATTGACTTCAAAATCCCTATACCATACACCGTTGTCCAGTCCTTGAGGGTAAAGCAACTTTTACATGAGTCTCTGCTTCAGCACGCCCGACTCAAATAGGAGCTGATTAGCAGAGCTTGACTGCATGTTAGTGATTCAGGTGTGTAGTGCAAGGAACACGTCTAAAAGCTGCTCATAGCCATTTCATCAAAGCTATTCAAAAATTAACATTCAAAAACACAACATGCCCAAAACCAACGAGCAATGTCTCACATTTGACTGTGTTTGGCCTGATTACTTGAATTTAAGGTGTAATTTATGAGAACTAGCCTGACTCGGTTTTAATCCCAAAAACTTTATATTCTTTATCAATATCTCTTTTATTTAATCAAGAGCTGACATTTATTCAAGGTTATCATGTCATGAGAATCTCACAGCAGGCCATGCCTCATCAACAAACCATGGGCCATAATAATAATTACCAACACTGGAAACAAACTACTTCACCTTTTGGATCACAAACTTGTGTTCAGAGTTTTGAGAATTAGTTACTTTTCTCCCCTCTAATTTACCTGATGAAGCTTTTGGGTCTGGACTTAATGTTAACAGCTCCTGCCCCAGGCCGACGCTCCGTGCCCCCCCCCCCCCTCTCTCTCTCTCAGTGACTGACAGCTATCTATCGTTGTCAATCATCAGCACCTCCTCCCTTCAGCCCAACCCCTCATGGTTGCGCTCAGGGCCATTCAGCCTGGTGCAACACTATCAGATGGCATGACAAATTACTTCTCCTTGGCCTCATTACACACACACACACACACACAGACACACACACACACACCCTAGAAAGGTAAAAAAAAAACAAAAAAAAAAAAACAGAAGCAGCTGAAATGTATCAGAGCTTCCATAAATCCAAACCTAAAACCCGACATCTATCGATACACACGTTGTCCTCTTATGATTAGAAATATAAATATAAAGAAAATATTTCTGCATATGGAAACTTTGGATCGTGGGCAGTTCTTAAAACTCTAAATGATGTAATTTCCCCCTTCTTCTTCTTGTTTTTTTTTTTTCTAATCACCCTAAATATTGATTGTCCTTATCTGTCATAATTCAGCACAGTCTGAGCTGACTGCAATCATTCTTCACAGACAGACCGGGAGGAGGAGGAGGGGTAGCTCTAACAACGAGCTATGAAAAGCAGAGATAGTGGCTTTCTCTAGATTTCCATTCTTGTTGGACATCGAATAAATTCTGCACACTAACTAAAATCTAACATTTAAATTAGAAACGTGTCGTTCATCCTCCTCCTTCCAGTTGTTCGCACATTTTGATATTCCTTTTTAGCCTCTTTGATCTTCTTCCCCATTATTTCTGTAACTTTATTTTTGCGACTAATAACTGAGCATGTGGCTCGTCCTGCAGAAACGAATACGCACAAAACCTTCTGTCAAATCCCCTCAGGGTGTAGGATGATGTTTTTCCTGAACTAGCTGACTTTTAGAAAGACAACCTTGCAACATACTCAAAGCGTTTGAACATCATTCATAAGCATGTTTGTTCATGCTTCATTAATGCTAACGTTAGCCCGGTTGTTACCGTCACCAGACTGATGGAGCAAGTGCTTCATCTGTGACTCCTATGTGCCTCTAAATATGTTTTCTGCTATGATGGGCCTTAGATTTAGCTCCACCTATCCTTCCAATAAAGTAGTCTTCTGATCTCTGCAGGAAAAAAAAAAAGCATGACGCTGCAACCATTAATGTTTCCATGTGGGGATAGCGTTTTCAGGGTGATGTGCAATGCTTTCAACAGAATCTTACCTATATGTACGTATAACATATACACACATACAGTACACGTTTAGGTAAAACAATAGGTCACAAAGGAGGCTGTGTGTTGCTGTAGCACATGGTGCAGCGCGCTGAAGAGAGGCTGCTGGCTGCTCACTTGGTAGAGTGCAGCAGCTATTCACCAGCTATCACCTTGTACGGCATATTCCTCATATTACTTCTATCTAACCAATTTCTTCAGGGCTACTCGAGCACCTGGAGGGAGGTGAGGGCAGTTAGCAGATATGGGACTGGCTCTCTGCCTCTCCCTTCACTGTGGTTATTGTCAACAGGGTAGCATTCATGCCTAACAGGGCCACCAGAGGTTATCGCTTAGCCAGAGTGTGTATGAGAAGAGGAAATCAAGCTGCAGGAACCCGACACGTATCGTTCTGTGTAGCCCTCAGGGCCGAGGAGGGGACGTCTGTGTGCTGTGCCTATATAGGTGTGTGGCGAGAGGACAACGCTGGAGCGTGCATCTGTGCATGCGGAAACGGTGCGCTAAGGAACAAAATGTGCAAACGCAGAGCGAGGCGGAGAGAGGTGAGCTGTGCAAATTATTAGGGCTGGACGATATCGAGGGGGGGGGGGGGCATACCTATAAAATAGAAATTTGAATGATCCATTTGGATTATCACAAAATGCAAAAACATATATTTTAAGTGCAGCCCTGCACATTTCATGCTGATGCTTAGTGACCTAATTTTAAAGAAACACTGAATTCAAAGACAACCAGATTTTTACTAAAACTGTAAGTCTTAAAAACTCGTTGAACTCTTTGAACCTTGGTGAAGTCCTGGCTCTGTGTTTGTAATTGATTGGGAGAATGTAATGACTGCAGCATTAACCTGCATGATAGGCTCAAATGCAAAAGGAAGGAAAACTGTTCTTCTATTGAACTTTTTTTTTTACCCTTTTTTTTCTATTGAACTACACATCTATCAATCGATATATATATTGTTATTGGCCTACTATATATGTTTTGCTTTTTTTCACATTGTGGCACAATGTGAAAAAAGTATGATCAAGAAACTGACAGCAGGTTTAGGAGCGAAGCAGTACACCGTCTCTGCAGTGCTGCCACCTGGATCGTCCCTTCATCATGCAGCCCATGCTACCAGTTTCTTTAGACTTGCTTTAAAAAGATCTGTTTGGATATTTCATTTGGTCAGTCTTGTTCAGCGGTGACTGTGTTTTAGCCATGCTTTGCCACGTCTGAGCACCAAACATCTCGTATTTCTAGACATTCTAGGTAGATTAGAGTTCAGAAGATAAGGAACTGCTAGAAGCTTCTCAATTCATTTCTCAAGTGTTTTGCTTAGGTCTGTGTTCTTTTTTAACAACCTTGTAGACTAGAGCTTCAGCAAGAAGACGTTTGACTTACTGGTAATTACTCAAAAGCGTTTTGTAAAGGGTGCAGAAGCCTGTTTTTCATATTTTAATTTCTTTTTTGGAATCATTTAGCCTGATGAAGGGTAGCTTGCAAATAAAGGTACACATCTTGATATGAGGGGTTAATCACTCTAGGACACAATGTGCCACATTGCAAAAGTATATTTTATCAAAAAATACCTAAGTCAAACATGCGTAACAGTTTATTTATGAGTAAAAAATTGAGGACAGAAAACCAACTTGCACCAAATAATTTCCTTTCTCATCAGCATAACAACGTAAGCTTCACTGCCAACACACACAAAGCAGAGACCGTCACCTAAGCTGAGATAGTCTCACATCTCCACCAGGTGTCAAAGTCCTGCTTTGGACACTGGCACACACATACCAGCAGGAGCAAATGTCTTTTTTAAAAATTATTCTCCGTCTCTTTTTTAAAAATTATTCATTATTTACATCCTGGCACCAAAGCGGATCTGTACGATTACACACATTTGCTTGTCGCCTTGCATGTCGCTACCGCCCCCCCCTTCAAACTGTGTAAAAACACCAACACACTTCATCCTGGGATTAATGGCAGCTCTCTAAATAAGGCCAAATGGAGATGAGGATGGGAGGGAGGTGTGTGGTGAGAAAGGCCCAGCGGTGGCTGCCTCTTACCTTTTTGTTGTTTTCTTTAATATCCTGAGGATTGAGCGACTTGTAGTCTCTGAAAGAACATTGGGGAGGAGGGGGCAGGAGAGAATGGTAAACAGAGCGACACAGTGGAGGAACAGATGAGTTTAAATATGCGTCACATGTAATGGTATTAAAACTGTAACATGCAATTTCAGAGCAGGGCAATCAACAGAACTAATGGAGTGGAAAATGTGTAAAAATAACTCACTGGAGGGCAAAAACACACACACACACACACACACACACGTGTACATGGAGCAGAGTTTTAATAAACTATCTTTATGTGTACTCCAGGCATGGGCCGGTTTCAGATTCCCATGCTCTGATAAGCTTGAGGAAAAATAATACCGCCTTATAGTATCACCATATTTACATCCAAAAAAATAAAATAAATAAAAATAAATAAATCTGACATGATCTCATTTCTTTTAAAGGTTCAGTTATTTTATTTAAACCAGAAAAAATAACATTTATTCCAATTTTAAACTGCAGTTGGAATTATTTTCCATTGTTGGTGCCATGGCAATTATCAATAAAATATAATCAGTGTGAATGTAGTAGGCATCTTAATAATGAAATTTAAGCATAGTTCTGACACTCAGGATACAAGCTTTCACTTTGCATAATGCAACTGGTGATAAACCACACATACTAACATTAGCATTTTAGCTAACATTAGCAGTTTAGCTAATTTTAGTTCAGCAATCAGTTTAGCAATTTCAAACAGTATTTGTTTTTCTAAAGCCTGTCTGTATGAAGTGACAGATTTAAAGCCAAGGAGATGATTTTCTGATTTTTTTTTTGTTTTTTTTTTTACCTTTTATTGTCCCTTTTATCACCATCCCAATACACGCTACAAAACACTGCAATAAAATTGGAATGTCTTTAGTTATACCACATCATGACTGTCTGTGTTTTTGTGATCAGAAATATTTCCAAGAAGATAAATTCTTGTAACTTAGCGAGGCAGAGATGTAGGGGCCTTCTTTCAGTCAGCTGACAAGCAGTGTGCAGCAAAAGGTGGGTAAGGGACGGTAATGCTAATTTAAAATCTATGATTTTAAGAAAATATCAGTCACTCCAGCACTGTCTCTGGTGAACAAACCTCAATCTCATTTAAGTGACTTTATACCATAGAAATGTTATGATGGAAAACTTTACTTTGATGTATCTTAACACCATTAACCGGCTCATGTCTACAGTTAATAAAGATTGTACTTCTTAAATGGTAACTAGTTCTTGTGATCTGTAGGTTCCAAAAGTTATGAAACTACCCAATGATAAATATGTCTTCTGATTTTCAGAAAGTGGTATAGAGACGTTTGAATGCAATTTTGGAATTTGGACTAAAGCATATCAGGATTATTTCTAAATCCATAAGATTTAGCCAAATAGGGGCTTAAGCAGTCAGTGTAAATGCAGATTTCTTTAAAGTTTAAAGAACATTGGACCTCTACCCCATAAGTAAAATAAAAAAGATTTTAGTGCTTTGTCTGACATTCTAACGAGACCCATTTTAACCTGAACAAATGGCCCAGTTTAACCTGAATTTAAATGCAAGTCCAAAAAAATTAATTAAAATTGCCATTTTTTATGTTTGAATGAGCCTGCATTCAGTAGCTGAGTTAAAAAATGTGGTTAGGTTAAATATTGATATCAAGGTGTGATAAGGCAAACAAAAGACTAAAATGTGATTCATACATAAAGTAAAAACGATATTTCTTTGAGCTTTTCTCTTTTAGATAAGAATGTAAGAAGTAAACATTTTCCATACTCAGTTTTAGTTCTTTCTAACTTATCAAGATCTGGAAAATGGTAAAAGCAAATTACTATTTTTCCAGACTTTCTAAAACTGCACTGGAACAGTTTCTGTAGGTTTCACACATTGCCAGACTTGACACGGGACATTTAAAAATTGGGATAAGTGGAAAACCAGATGCTACATAGTTGATTTTCCACTTGTTGCTTCTTGATAAAAGGTTTTGTGAAGTAAATAAGATTTAGTTCATGTGAGTGAGTGTGTGTCATACATTATGTCATGTCTGAAATGGTGCAGAATGGCACAGAAGGCCAGCCCATTCCTCCAGGAGGTGGTGAAGTTGGTGATCTTCACCCCGCGGTAGTTCTTGGTGACTTCACGGCACCAGGCCAGCAGGGACTGGCTGGCGTTAGGCTTTCCTCCAAGAACTGGACTTGGGGCGGGGCTAGGCTGTGGGTAGAGAGAGGGGGGGGGGGGGGGGGGGTGATGGAGATATAAAGGAGAGAATATTGAAAATGGATAGAAAAAGAGAAACATTTATGAACAACAATGTATTTTTCAAAACAACATAAATTAAGCAAAGACAAAATAAGCTTATATCTAATTGGATTTGTCATTAATGCAGTATCCATTAAGTTTCTCTTTGAATAATAACATCCTATATCAGACCACGCACCATTCACTTGCCATTCTATTCATTATTTATTTTTCAGTAAAATGTCTTACTTCAGCACCACTCAATCAATTAGCATGCTATCCTGGCATATAATGAGCTTTCACATGTGGGAGCGCGCACACAGGCAGACACATGCCATATTGGAGGGTCATTCAGAAAGCAGCGTATGACCGTGCATAATGTAAACATCTTATTAATTAGCTTCGCCTTTGAAGCCTTATCTGGGTTGAACGCATTCACCATAAGAAGCCTTTCCTCTCCCAGACTCCAAATCCCACAAATCCTTGGTATTGCGGAGACAATGGTCTTTCCTTTGACAGCCGATGCTGTTCTGGTGATTCAGACGGATATTTGCTAATCTAGTTACAGAGAGACTGATAGGTGCAAACTCTCTCTGACCATTCTGGAGAAAAATTACAGAAGTGATAGAAGGCTTACTTTAAAATATTTGGAGAATGATCAGAAACTGTGCAAGTTGTGCCTGCACTAAGGCTAAGATAATAACCTCTAACAAGTAAAACAACTGCGTGGCACAATAACGACTGAGACTTTGAGAAAGTTTTATTACGACAACAAAACGTACTAGTAGCTTTATTTTAAACTGATCAAACATACTAGTACTCCTGGAAGTTATCTATCCTTTTCCATTTTTTGCTGTACACTTGCTGAAGTATCAATATATTTTATAGGGTGAGCCCAGACTTTAACTGAACTGAAGCAGGTAAACAAATCCCAATATATGGAGAACTGAAAACATCTAATCCCGTTGAAAGCCCCACTGTTGAGGCCTGGCCATCGCCACAATCTGCCTGTGGACTCTGCTCCATAACAAAGGTTGCTGTGGCCGACTAACCCCCTCTGTTGGCATCTTTTCGCTACTACATGCCCTTAAAATAAAACTTCAGTAGAAAACTAAGGTTGAAAATAAAAATTGTAATTTGATATTTGAGAGAAAGAGCCGCAGCATGAGGGTTTGCTGCCTGTTTGTTTGTTTGGATCGGCTGTGGGAAGGATAAACAGACTCTCTGATCAGCTCATATAACCAAATTTGCATGACTTTTAAAGCCAAACAACAAGATTATGCATGTCAAATCCTGATTATGACAGGTTTAAAGTTAATGAAACATGACACATTTGAAAAAAAATGAGAGAAAAGAATGTATTGAGCGGTGCAACAGTAATGAAAGCCAACTAGTAGAAGTTTACAGAGTTCCTGAATTTCTCCTCCATTGTTGCATTTTAACCTTTGACCACGAGCCTGAAGCCAGCTGAGATGCCACAAGAGCCAAAACAAATGAAAGAGACTAGAGGACACCACTAACAGTAGTTGCTAACCTTCGCCTCACATGGAGAGTGTGTGTGTGTGTGTGTGTGTGTGTGTGTGTGTGTGTGTGTGTGTGTGTGTGATGCAGATCCCTGTGGCAGTCTTAGTACAGGGAGACGGTAGCGGGAGCCTGAGGGGCAGACACTTGACATTTCCGGCTCATCTTTAAAAGGGGGCCTTAACCTTTCCCCACAGCTTCTTCAAACACGTTTTAGGAGGCTCCGACAACACATTCGTGCCGCACAAGCAAATACAGGAAGAGACAAAAAGACCAGGAAAAAGTCGCGAACGATTAT
Source organism: Fundulus heteroclitus (assembly GCF_011125445.2). NCBI lineage: Eukaryota > Metazoa > Chordata > Actinopteri > Cyprinodontiformes > Fundulidae > Fundulus > Fundulus heteroclitus. Next base: position 36,519,496 of record NC_046382.1, read on the forward strand.
AACAAGGTCAGAATTACTATATGTGGAGACGGAGGAGACGGGAGTGTGACGAGGGATTTTCTTGTATGTGTGTGTGTGTGTGTGAAATCCGCCTAATCTAAAAGTTAAATCTAACCGGTGCATTAATCTTAAATAACCAAATTGAATATAGAGATGAGTATGTTTTGCTAATATAAACTGAAGCTGTGCTCAAACTCTGTTTCCATATCTGCATTCCCGTTGTTTCACTGGGCTCTGAGAGACGGTAAAATGGGAGCCTCGGTGTGGAGGGCTCTTCCTCCAGGCCTCCTTCTCCTGCTTTTTCAAGTGACGGTTGAAAGTAGCTGTCTAATTTGAGCGCTCTAATTACCTGGGATTAGAGACCAGGTGCTATTAAAGCAATTAGACACACAGCACACTCCAGTGCTGCAGACCCTGCACCCTAGCCGGCAGGAAACGCAGACACACTTCCAAATATGCCTCAATAACGCTGCCAGTAGAAGAAAAGAAAAAAAAGAGAGAAACAAAAGGAAACCAAATGTTAGGCATAATTTCTTACAGGCCAGTTACCAAGTCTGAGCAAATGGAAAGCAAACATGACCATAAAACTTCAAAATGTATTAATTAATTCTTTGTGTTTTCACACTTCTTGAACTTTTTCACATTTGGTCACATTGTAACCATAAACTTCAGTATTTGCGATATTTTATGTGACAGACAAATAAAATACATCCGAGTTGTGAAGTGGAATAAAATGCTGCATGATTTCTGCTTTAATTCAAAAACATGCAGTAACAACTCATTAAAGGACGGTCGTTAGTAGCAATTCCAGCTGCAGCTATTTTTGGTACATCTCTACAAGCTTTACACTTCTGAAGATTAAAAAGTTTCCCTGTCAAATTCTGCCAGATTGGATGGAGAGCATCTGTAAACAGCGCTTTTCCTGTCTTCTTTTCCTGGACTTCAACTGGGCCTAACACATGGATATGCTCCATATAAACCACTCCACTGTAGCTCTGGCCCGATGTGGGTCACGGTCCTGCTGGAAGGTGAACCTCTGTGCCAGTCTCACATCTTTGGCAGCTTCTAACAGGTTTTCCTGAAGGAAAGCTCTGTATTCAGCCCCCGTCCACACTCCTGTCCCCTCAGCATAATGCTGCCATCGTTAACAAGGCGACGTTGTGTTCAGGTTGATATGCAAAGTTGGTTTTCCTTGCAAATATCTGCTGAGTCATGTACACGGCTGGATGTAACACTGCCCTCAGGACATCCGATGGCCTCCTTCATTCAGTTCATGACTGCAGCGGATATTAAATTACACAAAGGATAGATGGGAACGTATTCTTGAATACTTCAAAATTTCAAAGAGGAAAAACTAGTAATGTGAATCTGAATGAAGTGTATGTATAAATTGGCTAGGTTTCTCATATGATGCTGTTATCTATTTACCTGACTCCGCCAGATAGATTTGCTCCGCATATCCATCTGGAAACCTTCCGTTGAAGTAATTTTGGGAAGGGGCGAAAATACTGGTCAGCTGATTGGCCTATGTTGGTGATAGACGGGCCAAATGAACCAATCAGATTCGTCGTCGCTCGTAACAGAGCGACGACGAAAACACAACCACAAGCCAAGCTACTCTTGCTGCAGCAAGTAAAGGCTCGTTAGCTCAGCAGAGAAATACTCTGTAATTCCGATAAAACTTGCTCGATAGCCACGCTAACGCTAGTTTCATCGGCTGAAGCCGCCATGTTCTTTAGACTGAACTGACGCGCTTCCCGTTGCGTCACACCTCAACCCGCCTCAAAGCCAACGCTGATTGGACGTTTGTTTGGTGAACGGCTCCAAATTTTCTTTAACGGAGAGTAGCCAGACTGATCTGCGAGTGAAACCTTGAAACCTCGCGAGATCAGGATGGTCTCACGAGGCTAGTTATCTATGCACACGCCTCCAATATTTTGATTTTGTCTTGTTTTCTGTATCAGTGCTGTATAAGTTTTGCCCTGTTACTGTTCTTTCCTTTTCTGTTTTCTTTTTTTTGTATAAATGTTTAAAAATACCAAATAAACATAATTCATAAAAAAAAAAAAAAAAACAATTACACAAAGGAGGACTTCAGAAGCCAGTCGGTGACGCAGCATTCTGACTAAAGGGGTTGAATCCAAACGCTTAGCAAACTGTTGAGATTTGTACTCGTAAAAATCAATCAACCATGCTTCACACTATACTTTACAATAAGGCACTACTTTGTGTTGGCTTATCACATGCAGTCTCAATGAATTATGCTGTAAAAGCCTGTGAATACAACATGTCAAAATAGGATTCAATGTAATTAATTTTCTCAGCTTATATCTAAAAATGAGGTAATCATGTATATTTACTCTTGCTGCTCTCTTTTTTGTCCAAACAAGCAAAATGAGTTTTTCTATGATCCACCAGAAGGGACATGGCAGCTGACCTGCGACGCAGACACGTGGCCAGCATTTCACGGCGGCCATAAGACTGCTGGCATTTCCTCGGTCGGCACTGCAGACAGTCCATTACGCGGTTTTCTGATAAAGGTTCACAAAACGCACCAGCCAGCCAACGCAAGCGTTCAAATGCATCAAATATTAAACAAATAGCATATCATGTGGAGCGGGACCGGGCTGCATCTCCTTAAGACACAAACACGGGAGGAGTGAAATTTTCATGAGGAGCAGAAATCCCACCCTGACTTATCAAACAGTTGGCTGTCTCGCCTAAAGGAAGGTGTATGCATTGTATGCGAGGGCGTGTTTACGTTCTGTCGGCCCGTGTGAATGTCACTGCGCGCGTGTGTGTGTGTGTGTGTGCAACACCGACGCGTCCGTGTAGCTAGCTCGGCTCCAGGGTAGGATTAGCGGAGAGCATTGCCTCGGCCCACAAACGTCCCATATTAAAAAATGAAAAGGCAACCTTCATTACTATCAGTGGCACATAACCTCGCCTCTTCCTCCACCGCTGCTACTATTATACACGCCGCTAACAGTCTGGGCAGAAAATACAAGCCACTGACAAGAGATTCCATTATTCCTGATGCCTCCGTGTCAACAACATACATCTAAGGGGGCAAAGAAAGGGAGCGGGGAAAAAAAATTGAAGGAGGAAAAAAGGGAGGCGAGAGAGAGAGAAAGAGGTGGGTGTGGGAGCGGCGGGTTAAGCTCATACAGTCGGAATAAGCAGATAGGAGGAAAGCTGCTGATGGAAGTGTTGCACTTCCTGTTGCTCCTGGTATTAGGAGGATTTCTCCAGTCTGGGAAAAAGGGGATTTTTTTGGGGAGGTTGAAGCTGTAACATGCCGTAAGATGTGAACACAGAGTGAATCAGGTGTATCATTGCAAAGTAAATGAAGCGAACACTAAAGGGTTCAGAACTTTAAAGTGAGGTTCTGTTAAAACGTGATAAACAGTCATGTCTTAAATGTAAGGGGCGTTTTATAAAGATCCAGGTTCGCTGTTATTTGTTCGCTGAAGCCATGTTGTTTCTGATTTACCTGTAATGTATCCTAATGGGGCCAAGACTGAAGGCCGACACATACTCTGAAAGAACAGAGAACCTGGATCCCTCTGCCAGTGCTGCAGTAACAAAATGACCTCCTCCTGTTCCTGGAGTTCTGGTTTGGGAGTTCTTGCAGCAAATTCTGATCCTCCTTCTGAGGAGTCTGAGAAATATCAAGTGGGTGAGCTGCAGAGGGAGGACCTATGAAGACTTCCTAGGGGGTTCTGCTTTAGATGTCCTGTGATATACGAGATTTCCAGAAAAAAAATTATTAAAAAAATAAATAAATTCTGTTCTTACAGAGTATGTATAGGTCTTAAAACAGAGTATAGCCTTCACAGCAATCAAAAAGCTCCAAACTGTAGTTGGTTTCTGCTGACTGGTTATTTGATAATTACACTACTTTACTTTACAGTCACTCTGACTGGGAAAGCAGAACATGGTCCATTTTCAGCATGTTTCATGAGAAATATCTTTTCTAGCACATCAGACCCAAATCACGGGCTTCTATGCAGATATCTGTGTTTAAAGACTCAGAAATAGGGTGCCATTATTCTGCTATGACCCTTTCTTAGCATGCGGGGCCAACTAATCTGGATCTACGCTAAGTGAACATGCAACGGGAATTATAACCTTTAAACAGAATCTCACTTCGAAATATCCCTTTAACTATTTGAAGCTGCCTTAAACATGGATCTGAGCAGCAAAAACCCGGATGTTACTGTTAATGAACTACGCATCAAAAAGCCAAATTACACACAGATCAGGCACAACATTGTGACCAGCATCTGTAGGTATGTAGCAACATGTGTCACAACCTGCGTTTCCCTCTTTGTTGTGACACCTTTGGATCAGAACCTGCATCAACTTCAGCTATTTGAGCTGGAGTAGCTGGACTGGACCAGACGGGCCAGCCTTTGCTCCCTGCCTCGGCTGCCCATGACTCTGTTGCCAGTTCACCACAGTTTCTTCCTTGAATCTCTTTGGATAGAAACTAACCACAGTAGAGAAAGAACTCAATGTAAGTTCTGGAGACTATCTGACCAGGGCTTCTGGGCGGCACTACTTGACCTTTTCCCATATTTCTGGCTTCTAACACAACTCTAAGGACACACTGTTGCCTTGTCCTCCACCAACTAACAGGTACCACGATGAGATAGAGTGTTATTCCCGTCACCTGTCAGTGGTCTTAATGTTTTGCCAATATTTTATCTATATTAGCTGAGCAACCAGAACAAAAAACGATTTTCATGACTCACCATGTTCTACAGTCATGTTTCCATAGGTTAAGGTGAGTCTTTCACATCTAGCTCTACATCAGGAGCAAAGTAGCAGTAAGCGAGCTGAAGGTAAAAACCCACACCTGGCCATCCCACAGACCCAAACAGAGTCAGTTATCGAAGTTTAACAGAACATACAGCTAAAGGAGTTTAAAGCGTTGGAGCGGCTGAAACTGGCCGTTCGGAGACATAAAAAAGATACAAGTCAAACGCTTTAAGTGGCAGCTTTGTCTTCCCCTCTGGGGCATGACGCTTCAATGGAAACTTAACTGGCCTCAAACCAATGACATAAACCCACGACTCCGTGCAGAGACAAGAGCTTCCGTGTCTTTCCAATCTCACTTTGGAGCCTTCAAAGCAGTGTCAGAGTGTCAGATTTGAGGAGGTGTTGAATCTCATACTCTTTAAAACTTGTAATCCGCTCAAGGGAGCCTAGAGCAAAAACGGAGGAAAGAAAAAAAAAAGAAAAAAAAAAGCCCATCTACACAGAGACATACTCCAAAGTGTATATAAACACAGAGACTTACTTTAAATAGGTTTAAGTAGAGTGGTTCAGATATACGTACAGGCTCGGTACAAAAGGAGACATTGAGACAATCCCCTTAATGGATTACCGTATTTTATACAGGACAGGGACACACACGATTTCAATTACACACAAACACTTTAAAATATTAATTATCATCCCTCCTGCTACTGAAAAACACATTTACTTGGCTGGCTCTGACCTACCAAAGTGTTTATTTTATTGCACATTCAATCAAAACGAGCACTTTGCTTAATCTGAGCTTTATAAATCCGCCGTCCTCACATTAGTGGGGGAAAGAAAAAAAAAAAACACACAGAGTGGAAACAGGAATGATCGCCTCATGTCATCTTACCCATGAAATTGTGCGTCTGATTTCATACATTGCCTCCACGAGAGGCAGAGGGGATGGAACGAAGTCTAATCAAAAGTTCAATTATGTAAATGGAGATGTGGAGTGGAGGGAACAATAAGGAAATGAGGAGGGGGAGGATGGAACAGGAGAGGGGAGCGAATGTAGCGTGAAAAATAATACACATTAACATACAAAGGAAATAACGCTTAGCGGTCGCGATCACACAGTCGGTCGGAACAGAGAGTGAGTGCGCATTAATGTGACTGTACATGCAGAGTCAAGCTAGACGTGTTTTAGGTCTGTTAACAGGTGAAATTACTCAGATTTACACCTGTTGGCTTGTAAAGTGGTTGAATCAGGTCATTCAGAAGAACCGTACATTCAGCGTATTAATTTAATAACATCATTCCTGTTCCAGGTAGAAATGATGACAACTTCCTCTGAGTCAAGCTCCAGAAGCTAAATGCCTTCTGGAGAAAATCTTTAAGGTTAGACTGAGCCATTGGCCCAAAATAGACAGCTGTGTTTCCATCCGATTCTCACGCAAACTTTGAGCAAACTTTTACAATGTTTCAAAAACTAAAATGTGAATGAGACGTGTTTCCCTCAACCGGTTTTTAGCGATTGAACCAAGCGTAATGACGTCATACGTTGACTTTACGCTGTATTAAACACAAATGAGACTGAGAAATGCTCGAGTCGTACCTGTTTTTTGCCGCACGGCGCTGTTGTTGCTTCCAGCCATGTTTTCGAGCATCATGGGAACATTCAGCAAGACGCCGGCAGCAGAAACAGCCCATAAGACATGTGAGGTAAAGGTTCGACAAATGGGTTTCCATCTCCTCTTCAGTGCATTTATGCTTTTTCCAAAAAGTCAAAAACCACGTCAAGTATAAAAACATTTTTTGCAAATTTTAATAAGTCGATTTAAATTTAGTCGTTTCTATCAACTTTTTCTAATGCGATACTTCAAAATTCACATAAAAGACGTTGATGGAAACTCGATTAATGACGAGAAGGGTGTTTGAAGTAATCAAAGTGAGGCTGAGGGTCCGTTTTACCTCCAATGGTACTGGTTCATCCCAATAGGTGGAAAGTCGTCAAACTTTAACTTTAACTCAGATTAACAGCTACACGGATAAAATTTGGACCCAGGTAGGTGTTCTAAGAGCCACATGATATCGAACTGCTTCTGGAATCAATCCTGCTGCAAATATACAGGCATTTCCTAAAAGATGGGTCGAGACATTCACTTAATATCAGTGGGGGTGTGCATGTATAACTGAGTCTGTATAGTGAACCTCTGTGTATTAGATACAAATTCCCAATAATTTCAAACGTGTGGACCCAGTTCTTGTCTTTAGATTTAACGCGTTAATTTCGCGTTAATTCATTAGACTATTAACGGCGATATTTATTTTATCGCGCATTAACGCATGTTGCTCACATGCTTTCAGTCAGTGTCAGTCAGCAGGCGCGCTGACTGCAGCGCGCCGTCACGGCAGCACTCTCCCGCTCCCCCTCCCCTCTCGTACATGGCTCAGCGGCGCCAGCCAATCAGCACGCAGGCTCAGCCTGGCCCGCCCGCTCAGCTCTCACACAAACTTAATACACAAACAGCTGAGAGAGACCGCAGCAGCGAAAAAACATGAACAGAGGAAGTAGCACCGTTTGGCTTTATTTTAATACCGTAAATGAAATCAAGCTGTATGTTTAGTAAAAAGCCGGTTCATTTCAGTGGAAACACAACAAATTTATCTAAGCACGTGAAAAAACATGAAAACGTCGAGCCCCAGAAACGGAGAGAGGAGACGAAACTTCTCTCACTGCCCCGACAGACCCACAGACTGACGTCTCTGACTGAGGCGTTTCAGTCCTCCAGGGAACATCCAGGTAGATCAGTGGATGGATGGATGGATGGATGGATGGATGGATGGATGGATGGATGGATGGATGTTACTGGAGCCCACACATAACATGTAATTAAGACCTTGAAAGAACCCAGTACATATATTAAAAAGTGTTATTTAAGATAAGATAACATTAGCTAATCTTTTTTTTATCCCACGACGGGGAAATTTATAGGATTAAAGCAACAGGCAGGTGCACACAACACAGACAAAATTACATAAGGATTGAAATATATAAGAGGTGGATTAGCGAAAAAACACTGAACATAACATTATTATTATTATTATTATTTAATTGTAATAATAAAATAAAAAACACAAAACCCAAAAGGTCAACAGTTTCATGATACATCAAGCTTAGGGACTGGCTAATATACAGCAGGTCAAAAAAGGTAATATTTTGGCTGCAGTGCTTGTTCTCTTATGAAGAAAAGATCAACTAGTGCACTAAATTCAATAGATGGGTTGAAAATATCCAGTATAAAATAAGTGCTACAAATGTTACAACACTTTTGTTCATATGGCAGCAGAACATTAAAATAAAAGTGCTCTTTACACTACTTTTGAATTCATTCTTGGAGTTTGTAAATACAATGCGACTAATCGCGATTAATCGCGATTAATCAGGGCGATTAATCGCGATTAAATATTTTAATCGTTGCCCAGCCCTAATATATATATATATATATATATATATATATGAGACTGAGTTGTAAAATGCAGTACAAAAAAGGGATTTTTTTTTCAAGACCGCAGTCCTTAAAAGGCATGTTATTGTGAAAACACTAAAACCATCATGCAGTGATATTTAGCACAAAAAGTGACGTGCTGGCATGTCCCAGGATCTTAGTTGCTAATCTAACATGTAATGTAGGAGCAAAATCAGTTAGAAACGTTGGTTTTAGCTCTTGAAGGTAACAAAGGCAGCCGCATTAACTAAACTCATATTTCTGTAAATTACCTTTTTCAGCTGGGGAAAAAAACTAAACAGGATGGATGAGTGAGACTAAACGGGTGTTTCCGTCAGTAGGCAGGGAGGATGCTGTGTTTTCAGAGATCCAGTAAAAAACATGGGAGACAACTCACTGATGGTTAAAATCTGCTACACTTCTGCTATGCAAGCTTCCCCGTAATCATAAGAAGACATTTCACACTCCTTATGGGCCGATCTCTTCACCCCTAGATTTAATCTCAATCAGCTTTTACAAAATTAGGATGACATCTCAAAAAAAACACAAGGAAGCTGCTGTTATAAATTTATATCGCATTAATCTCCTTTAACTGCAATCCTAAACAAACAAATTAGTGGCGCAATAGATTCAGAGATCAGACGTGGAGATAACAACGCCATTGATCAATTAATCTAAGCCTGGGCAGCGAAAACTCATTAGAGAGACCACTTCAGGAATTATGTTCAGCAGGTAAAGAGGATGTATGTGTGTGGAGGGGGGGGGGGGGCTAAAGAGAGCAGCCACTAAACCCCCTACACCGCATACTGCCATTGTCCAGTACAGCTGGGCGCCCAAGTGATGAGAGAGATGATAGCACAGCCAATTAAAATGAACATAATTACAAAGTCACCCCTTTCGCTCCTGATCAGAATACACATGAATCAACACACACACACACACACACACACACACACACACACACACACACACACACACACACACACACACACACACACACACCAAAGGACGAGGCAGCGGTGGGGAAGACTTGTACATAGATGGAGGAAACTTAGGAAGTATGGGAGGAGCGTACAGAGAGAGCAGAAACAAGAATCAACAGAAAGAAACACACTGACCCATAACTTCCTTTAGTCCACAAAACATCTAAAAGTACTCCATACTGCCATCTCTGTTTCTATTTATTGCTATGTAATTCTGAGTGGTATAAAACTAACTAACTTTGGAAAACCGCTGGTGGAAGAGCCGGTTTTGACTTTCCCATCATGTTATTGACGGGCGATGTTTGAGCCCGTGGTTTTCGATCTGTGGTACCTGAGGAAATGTTGGTAGACCCGCTCCACACAGGCCCCTAAGATCTGTAGCATTGTGCACTTTTCATCACTGTAGAAACACGCTCACTGAAGAAGGTAAATTAACATGGGTTGTGCGAAAGATTTAATTTAAATCCAAATCGTCAAAAGGGGAGATAAACCACTTTGATATGCATGGCAGCCATATTGGATTTTGTGGTAAAGGCTGGTGAGAAACCAGTTATCCACTCGGCTTTGAAAACAGATTTATTGTCTTAACACTCGTTTTCATTTCCTCCATCCCATACTCAAGACAATGCATGTCAAAGACGGATTCATCACATGAATTGCAGGTTTTTAAAATAAGTGCAGTAGGATGGGGTTAATCCAATTAAAAATGAACCGAGGGCCACTCATAGCTGGCTGGAAGGATTGGCATGACTAAATGAGCGCTGGTTTTTGAATGTGCGGGGGGTCTCAGTCCAACTGGAGGTCCAAGGGCTTTTCAAGTGCACGGGCTTCTCTCTTCACCCGAAGCCCTCTTAAACTTCACCCCAAAAACCCTGGATCCTTCTTGATTTAAGCCCACACACACCTGGAGAACTGGGGCAGATTAAGCCCAGATTAAGATAAGGTTACCCCTTCTTGGGCTGCTATGTCATTCAAACCCGTGGCCTCTGTGGTCACTGGATGCAAGGGTCCACAAGACAAAAAAGGTCTGGTTTATACACACACACACACACACACGCACACACACACAGGACTTTCTGGTCATCCTCATAAACCCTATTAGTCTGCTACAGAGCCTCTCATAGCCGACATCAATCATGGAGGGATTAGTCAATTCCCTCTCTAAATGAGTGGCGAGGGAAACTTCCCTTTAACTCCGAGCCAGGTCTCTTTCTTTTAGAGATTACACACCGATTTGTTTTCATTTTCTTCATCTTCATCGTTTTCTGTTTGCCTTGCTTTCATTTTTTTTTTTTTTTTTGTCTCCCCTCCCTCTCGTGCTCTGCGTCTTGCTCGTTCTCTCCTGCTTGCAGCTTGTGAGGTAATCCTTGGCAGATAAAACTAAGGAGGACTTACTAAAGGCAGATTACAAGCGGCGCTTTGCGGAAGGCCCTTTTACACCAGCCGGAGCGGCTGCTGAAGAGAGCGAGCTATTTGCAGCGCTTAACTTGTGAACTCGACGTGCACCCAACAGAGGAAAAAGGTGCAGAAATGATAGCCGCATTACAGTTACGGGATCAAAGTATATCCCTGGCGACACCTGTAAGTACACGCGATGCACGGCAGCGCGTCCGCTCAGCACAACAGGGACGCCGCATTTGAACGGGAAAACATTTTTAGGTTTTCTAATGGGTACTGGAGGCTCTCTGAGACAAGATCAGACGTACGTGTTTAGTTATAATCACAGCTTTAAAAGGTCTGTTAAATCATGCTGATCTAGAGATTTGTTCACATTAACATTAAATCTCAGTTGAAATTTGCAATACAGCAAAAAAAAAGGTGCACAAACATCCCTTTCAAATTTAATGGGGGAAACCCCCCCTCCACCCCGACTAAAACAGCAGAGACTGTGCAGAAGTTGCAGATGCCTTGCACCGTTCTATTAACTTGATGACAGAGATGCCTCTGAGCCTGAAACAGCCACAGGAAGCCCCGTGATTGGGGCCGAAAACGGCATCGGAGAGGAAACTTTGTCTCTGCTCTCCCACAAGATCCAATGACAGACCACTCACACACCGCAAATAAGGGCTGGGGAGGGGTCCTGACTGGGAAAAGGCCGACTTTGAGAAGTAATGATGTAGCCTTACTCCGCTCAAGGATTATTCTCCTAATATTACACAGCTTATGGAAAGGCTAGCGTGGCCACAGAAAGCAACAGAAGCCTCATTGCTTTGGTCCAGGGAATAGACTACTCTGGCCACCCCCCCCCCCAAATACTGCTGCCAGGGTTTGAAAGTATGAAACAGCTCTGTTGCTGTAGCATCTCCTTAAAAGTACTTTAAACAGCGGGAACAATACAAAATGTTATCAGTTTTGAGAATCTAACTTTTCAAAACTTTGCTATATGTCACTAAAACAAAAACAAAACAAAAAAAAAAATCGGACCTTGCCTATCTCTGTTATACAATGATTAAATAGAAATAATAATATATATTAAACTGAATTTGACCTGACAAAGATGCTAAAATAATGGTCTTCTAAGATTTTGTGACAAAAGTACAGCACACCTATTGTGAAAATAAGGTAAATATCTGTCATTGTTCAGTAATAAAGTATGACGGCATAAACAACGGGGATCAGGGCATCCTCATTCTCTGTCACGTGAGCAAATCAAAACAACAGTATGCAAATATGTGACCTTTTAAAACGAGACAAACAACTTTTAGATTTTAAAAGGCTAAGAGCGATCTTGAGAAGCAACATCATAACGTGTTTAAGGCCGACATGACCCACTTTTATTACGCAGTGAAAGCAGGAGTTTCTTTAAAGGTTCGTCAAAGTTATCTCAAGATGAAACAACTTTGGATTGAATAAAATGATAACGGGGGGGAGCGAGCATGGAACGGGCAAAGATCAGAAGACGGGAGCTGACTGTCCTCGTCTCCCGAGCTTCCTTCTGTCCTCATCCCTCAGTCGTCAGGGTAACCTCAGAACCACCTCACAGTATGTGTACGGTCCTCTCCCGCTGCGAACCTTAGCAAAAGCTAATTAAGAAATATCCCAGCCTTCTGCGAACCCAATTAAATAATGTTAATTTACTTTAATTTCAATTTGGAGGTAGTTTGAACTGGAGGAGGTTGTGTGAAAACAGTCTGGGAGAGAGAGCGAGGCTCTGGCCTCTGCCACCCCCCGGCACAGGAGCTCTCACAACCCACACAACTCTCATTTCAACCCTTTGATTAACAGTGGTAATTACAGAAGCCCTACAACTGAAAAAAATATTTCTGCTACTGGTTTAAAATTGTCATCCCAGGAAAGCCAAGGCGTGTTGACGCAGCAGGGATGTGAAAATAAACCTGACCGTTTGTGTTTTAGGCAACAAATGAATTCAATAGACTAGAAACGATACACTCTACTGCATATTATACATGTGAGCCAGGAAATATACACATCCCACTTTTTCTTAGGTTTCACAAGTAAATAAAGATAGAGAAGTGGATCTGAAACTTTCTGTGAGAACTTTTAGTCCCATGCATGCCAACTTTCAACTTTTCTCTATATGAAAATAAGGCAAATAATTCATGAAGCGGAAACCTGATGAAAATCCAAAGATAAGAGCATCTAAGTGTAGAGCGGCCTGACTACGGAATAGAGACGGAGATAAAACAAAAGGAGGAGCAGGGGATCACTGTATTACTAGGAGGGGAGAAATCAGCTGCACGGAGAAGACGTGGACTGAATCCGACCAGACAGAGCTCCCAGCCCGCCCAACAGGAACTCCCTCCGTTCATTTACATTAATCCCACAGACATTTTCATCCCTCCAGCTCCTTCGCAAATCCCAGCCTTGACACATTTGAGGATCTGTATCACTCAGAGAGGACAATGGACAGGCAGGCTGGCATGAAGACGTGAACTGTCTACTGACAGCCTCAAGCATCACTTTCGACGACACGGAGATCTACCTTAGATGCTAAAAACATCTTACTCACATTAAACAAGAAAAGGGATTGGCATTTTTTAAAATATTTATCCGTGCCATGGTGAGGTGGAAAATTTGTCAAAGGTTTAAAATACACACAAAAAAAAGAGTTTAAGAAATTCTTCAATAGCCGTTTCCTTTCCTCTGTTCCCTAAATGTATTATTATTCAACTGGTCACTGTTATTTTTAGGTAGTGTCACAAACGCATCGACGGCTTGAACTGAATGTGTCACATTGGAGAAAATCCAGAATCGCAAGCTGTTTTCAGAGTGTAATATATACATCTAATTTATACATAGATTGATTCGGCTCGCGCCAAATGTCCTGTGGGCATAGCGATTTTTCACAGACTGCCAGTGAAGTGGGCTGCTCCAATGCAATGACAGGGAGGATAAAGCATCTTAGACAAAGGTAATGAAACATCTGCTCATGAAAGACAGGAGAAAGGAAGTCAAATAGAGGTCAGTCACACAATCTCACTGGATAAGTCTGAAAGTGCGCTGTGCTCGTAAAAAGAGCCCCACTGGGTGGCAGAACGGCCCCTGAATTGTTGTGGACGCTACCAGATGTAAACATTCAGTAAAAACTCATGTCTGTCCTATTATAGACCTAAAAATATAAACACAAGGTAACCAAACGAATCAGGAATGTGAAGTTGAGCAAACGTTTTTGTCAGTGTCTTTGGCTAAAAAGAGCTCATATGTAATAATGTTGTTAAATGACAGGCCTGACCATTCACTGATACATGGGTTTCAGGAGTATCTAAAAGAAATAGACAGTAGGAAACATGGCACTGCATAAGTATTCATGCCCCCTGAGTGAATACTTCACAGAGCCGCCTTTCACTGCAGTTACAGCTGCAGGTCTTTTAGGGTAGGGCTCTATCCTTCTATCCTTAAAACTGGTTCAAGCTCATTCAAACTGGATGCAGAACAGCTGTGAACAACTAGTTTGATGTTATTTATGCACCTCTGAGCGAGCCATTCTGACACAGTTATATATATATATATTTTTTTTTTACTTAAATCCTTTTTTTTGGATCCCAGTGAACTGCTCTCCTGCTGGAGACTCAAGCGTCGACTCTTTTGCAGCATCTAAAATTGTTTTCTGCCAGGACTACCCAGTTTTTATTTGGATCCATCTTCTAACCAGTAAGTCTGTCCCTGATGGAAAATAAAAGCCACCTCTGCCATGTTTCACGTAAGGATTGGTGGGTTAAGATTGAACGTGTGGTGTTAGAATAAACAGCTTTGCTTTATGAACTTTCCTACAAGTAAAAACCACAAGCTGTAGTGATAAAGTCCATATTTCTAAGACTCTGGTGGGTTGGAAAGATCTCTGCCAAGACCTTTAATTAACAGTGTGCTAAAGTGCCAGATTCAACGGCTAACAACGGAGTTGTTGAATATTTTGCCGCTCAGGCAAACATGTACAAGAAGCTCTATGCATTTACTGTCATGACTGCTTGATCGTGGTGTTTTACAGTTTCTGATCATTTAATATATCCACTCAAACATCATTATTGCATTTTAATGTACCTTTGCATCTAGGGAAATTCTTGCCTGGATTATTGCTCTACGTTTCATTGATTTTCCAGTACATGTTCCACGTTTTTACCAACAATGGCCACAAACTAAAAGCTCCTTTTAGCGTTGCACTTGTACTTCCTTTGAAAACAAAACCAATTCTGAGGAGATAAAATGGACATAGAAGACATGAGAATGTCATTTTGTTGACAAAGATCCATGCATGGCCAGACAAGCCCCTCGGGTGAGGCTGTAAATGTTAAAACGAATATTCCCCTTCTGAGATAACACCAAGTGTGTTTATCACAGGACAACGCAGCATTTTCACCAATAGGAAGCGCTTGTAAAAATAAACCGACTTTAAATCCACACCTCAGACCCGTCGTACAGGTGCGGGTTATAACTCCAGCAGAATATGCTCACCGAGCTGAAGCGCAGTAGAAACCAGAGGAGCAGCAAACGCGCGCACATCAAGCGTACATTTATACCCAGTGCACATATGAAACGTAACGCGTCGGGTCATTCTGGCCTCTCGTAGTGGGGATGTCTCCTCTTAATCCTTTCTGACTTCATACTTTCAAAGGTCATCTCTCAGCGCCATGTGCAGGCCGGGCCCTGAGCATATCGCTGCGCTTGGTGTGAATAAGAATGGAAAAACCTATTCGCGTCTGCTATATGTGTCAACAAACCCTGTAGGCCCGCGCCTGCTTACTGTGAACATCACATCCCTCTGTGTGCAATAATGCCACCATCTTCCTGCCTTTCCTCCCGCTGCTCACCTGTCCTCTGCTCTTCCCCATCATCCACATACTTCCCTCCAGTGCACAGCCCTATTCCGTCCCCTCTCACGTTTCTTTCTGTGTACCCCCCCCTTAAAGCTCCAGAGTCGGGGGGCATCTCTTGGCGAAGTGTGGCCCACCACAGGCCACTGGCTCTGGGTAATTAAAGTGGTTTAGGGCCCCTCACCCGTGGTCACAGGCAACTGCAGCTGGGTGATAAAGGCGCGGCGCCATAATTACATGGACAGCCAGCATCACCGCTCAGCTACACTAAAACAGTCAACTAGCCAACTGCGCGGGGGAGGAGGGCCGCATGTGTAAGTAACTGTACTGCGCTTGTGTGAGTGTGTGCACAGGGGGTCAACACCCCCTTGTGATCGCTCTGCTGTAGTTAAGCCCCTGGTGTTTAAACCAGCAAAAAGGTTCATTGAGCTCCTACGCGCGCGCCCCCGCACACGGTTTTAACCTCCGCTCCTTTCCACACCCACAGCCAATCATTCCCCCCGCCAGCGGTGTGACTCCGGCCGTGAGCGTGTGACCATCAGCCATTTAATTAGAGCCAGCCGCGATTTAACTAATTTAAATAAATAAATAAACATAACATAAAAAAAAAACACCTCAGTGAGCGACAACCTACAAATACAAATGAGGAGCCGGCGAGCTTCATGAAGGTAAAAAATGAGACTGAGCAGGTGGGGGGGGGGGAAAGGTGACGTGAGGACCGGTGGACGTGGACTCGCCCCAGCGAACGCACACAGCGCGGCTCGTTCACTTGTAATGACACGTCCGGGCTGGGACGACCCACACTGGGAGACGCTGAGAGACCCGGGCCAGATATCTGTGGGCAAACGTCACGGCAACCAACAGACAGAAGATTTGCTTTATAAATAAACCGAGGAAAAACCCTCCACTGTCTCCATTATACAGTAATAATTAACAGTAGTTAAGTTACGCAGATTTCAATGAGGTCTGTCTCTAACGCAGCAAAAACGGAGTCATTTGATTACGCATCAATACTGTCTCCCTCCACTCGATCCAAATGACGTACGGCACAACGATGTCGGCCTCCAATGCGGTACGTGTGCAGTGATGCAGTTAGTTGTTCGTCCTCATCTACCGCCCTCATCACCTGCCGGGAGGAAACGAAGACGGGCGTTTTCTCCAGTTAAACGTCACCAACACCGAACACATGACTGCTGGCATTCCTCATCAGGTCCGATCATCTTCCACCATCTCTAGACGACAGAGACAAAGCGGACCCTCGCCTCTCGTCTGATCATCAGATCAATCATCTGTTTAAAACCTGTTTCTTCCACCTTGAGAATATCGCCAAACTTCAACTTTCTCTCAAGCTCACTGATGCAGAGACGGGTCCGTGCCTTTGCCTCCAACCTCCTCGCACTTCATTACGGACAGCGGTTGACCGGGCCTTCCCCGCCTCTTCCCCCCGACCACCTGAGAGCTCCAGAGACACTTGGTGCTTTAAAAACAGCCTGAAGCACTTTCCTTTTTAAACAAGCATTTCTCTCTGCTCCATGAGTTTTTGGTTGATTGTATTTTTATTTTGTAATGTTTGTCATTTTGTTCTTTTATTTTCAGGCAAACAAAGTCACATTTTCCCTTAAAAGTCAGATTGTAACAATGCTAAAGGGGCACATTCATCTTTATTTCAATAGGGTGTTTTCACTGACGTCACTGGCCAACTTCCGGTCCGCCATATTGGGTGGCACACTTCCTTATCTCTAGTTGTCGACATATTATCGTATCGCGAATGGATAAGTACGCCAGCGGGCTAGAGCGACCAGATAAGGACGTATATCTGAGGAAATGTTCCGTGATCGACCATATGGACCCGTATGCCCTCCACGGTGCCTTGTTTAGCCGTAATCCAGATGCATTACCTGGTGTTCGGTGAAAACCCTCTGCACACTCTTGAGGAAATGAGAGCTTACAAGGGTCTAGAGGCTCACAACCAGTTCACATCTGGTTGTGTACATCAAGGAAATCGCCATCATACGTGGACGGGTGAGTTTTAATAAGATGGTAAAAATGTAAACAATCCGACGCAAATGTGTCGCATGCTTCTGCGGTGGCTGGCGGCCGGCGGCGGGCGGTGCGCGAAGGCACTTGGCTGCAAGGCCGATCGACGCCGCTCGCGGCTTTAATTATTTAAGCAGAACAATGACCAGTGCAAAATTAAGTTGTATTTACCGTATTGGCGCCGGTAGGAGCTGCAGATCATAAAGCCAGCAAACAGTGGGAACACAGCAACTCGTTCAAAGGTAAGCTGTGCTCAGACGGGCTCTGGCACATGCTAACCGTCAGTGCTAACAACCACTCGCGCATGTAATGTACTTTTAACTTGCTGCTATGTGTTTCAAACGTTTAGAACACACTCTCATTGACATCGGGATACTGTGGAAAGTTATGTTCGGTCGACTTACAGCCGCGATCCAAGCGAGCCGACGACTCTTTGTTATCGCTAACAGTTGTTCTCCGTGGTTGCGCCTCCAGGCAGGAAAGCGGTGGAAAATTAATCTGTTTCTATGTTTTTCCCATGGCGATCATGTGTTGCGCTGTTACAGCCCACAATACAGCAACGGTTTACCATGGTTGAAATCAAGTTAAGGTGAAATTAATCAAATTAAAACACGGCTGAGAGAGGGAGTACAGTATGCGGTAGTAATAGGCAGTACAATGCAGTCATACAATGCAGGACAACGGTGCGAAACGACTGCCACCCAATATGGCGGAAGCGCTGAGTAGTCACGTGAGCGTGACGTCAGCTGAAAACCCCCTATTGTGACACAAACAGTGGGAGGGAAGAAATCTTCCAAGTTTGATTTCAGAATCTGTAAGATGCTTCGGATTAAAGCTTCAGACCTAAAATGTTCAATTTAGATGCTTAAACTAGAGAGAGAGAGCTCACACTAGTGAATACAGACGTCTAAAAATCAGAGCCCTTTTCCTTTAGGCTGTTGATTCAGCCCAAAGTTTAGTTTGTGGCTGTGATGGGTCACCGCTGCTCTAATGCTCAGACCTAATAAAGCCAGTATAGTGCCAGGCTCATTTCTAACAAGCACAGCCTATGGAGGCGCCATGCTGCTCCGGGAAACTTACTGTAACATTGTGATCTTTCAGTTTAGGCCTTTTCCTATTCAGCATTTATTACAGTCTCTTTTTCTTTTGGTGTTTGAAGGATCTGTGAACTGTCATTGAACCAACTCAGGTTTCTTGGAGTCACTCACCTTTGGGGAAGAGGAGGCCAGCTCTCTCCCTATGACCGCTGCCAGTGGGCTGGGCCCGGCAGGCTGGGCTCTCTCCCCATCTGGGCCAGAGCTGGGTTTGGAGGTAGGTGGACTGGGGCCCGGGCCTCTGCTGGTACCGGGGGGCGGAGGGGCCCTCCTCTTCTGGTTACTGCCAACATCAGGAGAGGCGCTGCCGGCAGGTGGCCCCGTCGGGCTGGATGTCCTCGGCTCATAAAATGGATTGGATCTGAAAGTGAAAGATGCCAGAGGTCAGGGTGATAAAAGCAATTAGAGCCTTGCTGTTTCAAACAGATAAAAATACAACATTTGGGGTAACATCTGCAAAGTGCAAAAGTTTGCCAAGTCTCACCAAACTAATACAGATTTTATGTCTCCCCATTTAAAGGAGAGACAAAAGAATCGAAGAAATGCATCATTTACTGCCCCCTGAACGATGCCTCAGCGTCTAATCTAAGCTGCATATAACTGCAGCTGTTCTGTGAAGGCCGCCGACGTTTGTTTTAAATGCACAACTTTGTCTTTACTTACTTTACTTTAATTACTTTTGTCCATGTAATCGTAAACTACATGTTCTCCCTGGAGGAGTGATTGCAGCAAGCCAATGACTTTATGCAGTCTGCTCGGCTTACTTGGACAGGAAATGTTTTGACCAACCTGTCTGGATGATTTGATTGAATTGACTCTGAAAAGTGCCTTGAGATGACGTGTGTTGTAAACTGAAGCTATATAAACAAACTGATTTGATTTGAAGTTTAGAGAAGAGTGAAATAATACCCTAAGCTTTAAAACTGTAACTGAGCACCGTTGAATCCATCATGTGAAACATTATAGCACAACTGAAACCCTCTAAAGGTATGGCTGTCCATCTAAACTGTCCCCAGGAGGCAAGGAGACCATCAGAGAAACATCCCAGACTCTGAGTAACTATGGAGGAGCTGCAGAGATGCAAACAAATCACGTGTTGCCCAGTCAAACCCAGACCACTATCTAGCTGAGACCGCTCCCCATCCAGTCTTACTGAGGTTTACCTGCAGAAAACTGCAGGCGACATGTCACCCCAAAAGACTTGCGGATGAAATCGCTGCAAAAAGGTAATACAGCAAAGTATGATCTTAGGGGGACTAACTCCAAATGTACGCCACAGTCTGGATATTTATTTTTCAAATATGTCCAAAACCATGTATCATTCTCCTTTCCCTTCACAATTATGCCCCTTTTGTGCTGGTCTATTAAATAAAAAAAACCCTTAGCACAATAAGTGCTTGCAATGTGATAAAAGGTAAAATTGCAAAACGTATCAATAATTCTGTAAGATGTTCCTTACACACAGATGAATATAAAAGATTTTTTAAATACAAGTATTAGAGAAGACTAAGCTGTGTAAAGTGTAAATTACGTCCCAATTCGGCAAGACGTCAGTTTATCAATTACGGACAAATTCAGTGAAGAATTATAAGCGATGATCAGAACTATTTAAAGACATTTACCCAGCGGCGAACTGAAAAGAGAGACGTTGCTACGCGGAAACAATGGTTTAGTGGCGTACAATGAGGAGCACACACAAGTGGTAAGCTAATAGAAGAAGCAGGTGCACCGAGGTCAGGGCGGAGTGACCTCATATCCTCACTACCCAGGGTGGACTACTGACAGACGGCCAAGAACAGGAGAACATACACACATGCAAGAAAACACACACCAACATGTTGCCAATATGCTCGCGGCACTGAGAGCGAGGGCATGGCCTTAAGACGTTCACTCAACATGTCATTTGCAGCCCCGAACATAGAGGAGAACTGGATAGGGAAGGTGGGGAGGAGGGGGGGGGGGGGGGGGGGTAGGAGAGGAGAAACTGACTGAGCAGGTATGTCTTGGAAAGACGCGGCTATTTAGAGCTACTCAGTGTCAGTGAAAAAGCAAGACGATAAACAGCGAGAAGCGTAAAGAGAGGCAGTCAGGCCTTAACCAGCCGATACAAACTAAAAGACAAGTGAAAGGGCTTCAGTCAAAACAATGTGTGCCCTTCCTGAACTCTCCATTCTGCAGAAAACCCTCCTTGATGTAGAAGCAAGAGGAAAAGAGACGTTGCAGTCAATAAACTGTCTGTATTTTGACAGCTGAGAGGAGCTAAAAAAAATAAAGCTATCTGTCTGACAGCTTTGCTCTACACAGCCACAGCCGAGAGGTCGGCGTTTACAGTTCACGCACGGACACTCTTCTGGAAAGGTCATGGACTATCTCGCGAACATCTCGCTGAGCAGGACCACAGAAGGAAAGGAAATTGCTGAAAGACCTGAGACTGAGCTGGGGAGCCGTCAGACGGCCCCGTACCTTTGCCAAGCTTGTTATTAGGCATGGGCCAAGTCCCACTGTCCAGTTATACCAAGAGTGTTCAAAAGTCATGGTCTGAATAATGTTCTGTCCTCTGAAAGGTAAATGCTGGACGGACCAGATCTTCCTGTAGCGTGTCCCTCCCCCGTAGGACGCGGTACAATGCTCGTCTCCTTTCCCTGACTTAAAAGACAAATGTGGCACTTCAGAAACATTTCCAGAGGTGAAAAACAAAGAGTTGTGGCGTTAAGCCTACAAGAGTGTAACCCGCCTCTCTTATTGGGGTAATGCTGTTTTAAAACTACAGCTGGCAAGCTCTGAGCAGCAGATACATAGACTGAAAGCTGTGGCTGAGCAGCTAGCTTAACTAACCAGCTAATATCAGGTTGTTCTACTTGTAAAACTCAATAGAGAGCAGAATGTCAAAAAGAGATGGTGCGTCAACTTTAAGCACTTGAAACCTACTATATAGCATAATTATCATGTGTTTATTGTATTGTAGCTTTATGGATGCTCCAGGATTGGACCTTGGTGCCCATATGTCACTCCTTCATGACATTAGACTGAGATAAAATAATGTTTTATTCTAAAATTATTGCAAAACAACGCTCTTTGGGGTGAGCGATCATTTTCTAATAGTTATAACATTAAAGCGTTAAACCCAAGCAAGCCCGTCTGTCTGAGACCTAGACTGTTATCTAATCATAATCACTTTTCAAAGACGTAAACGCAACTACCGAAACACGGCAAAACACAAGCGATCCTTTTAGTGACTAGGTACATGTTTAATTTTGACTGAAATGTCGATGTTAGGATTCTGAGAATAAATACGCTGCTCAAATAAAAGAAAGGAGCTCTTTTTAAATCAGAGTTTAATATCAAGTCATTAAACCTCTGGTTCATTGATGGGGTCTGTTCAGTAGCAGAGGGGGTTGTTGGTCAGCGTCACCATTATCAGCGCTGTTGACATTAACAATAGGCACTGAATGGACTACAATGAATGGACGACAACTCCCAAAATCAGGAGTGATATTTTGACCTTCTCGTTTTTATAACTGCTTGTCAGTAGTTTAGCATCTGATTAGGGTCAGAGTCTCTACTGGTAGCATGAGGCGATAGCTGAACCCTGCAGAGGTTGAACAGGTAGTTCAACTCCACCAGGATGGCGCATCGATACGCGTCATTGACAGAGGGTTTACCGTCTCCCAGCATGGTCTCTAGAGCATTGAGGAGATTCCAGGAGACAGTAACATCAGGAGAGCTGGACTGGGCCGTTGGAAGTCCTTAACCCATCGGCAGAACTGATATCTGCTCCTTTGTGCAAAGAGGTACAGGATGAGTTCTGCCAGAGCCCTACAATGTGACCAGCAATGGGCCACTGGTATGAATGTCTCAGACCGCACCATTAGAAACAGACTTGATGAGGGGGGCTAGAGCTCCTCTAGTGGTCACTGCCCGCCACCATGGAGCTCCACTGGCATTTGCCACAGAACTCCAGGATTGGCAGATTCAGCTCTGGCACTATGATCTTTACACAAATAAGGGCAGGTTCACTCTGATGCACTCCAATGCTGTCAGCCATGCATTCAAGCATGTGGAGGCCATACTAACTACGTAGTACCATGTTGAGTTGCTGGGCTGATCATTTTCATCAAGTAATGTGGCATCAATTTATTCCCAACACCTTACCCATTTCAGATCAGTGTGGAGATCCAGCAGGATTATTGTCCTATAGAGATCTGATGTGTTTTCAAAGTGTTCCTTTAACTTTTTGAACAGCGTGTATTTTATTGGACATTCATCTGCTTAAAGTACGCAATTTAGGCTTTTTATTCTAATGAGGACTGATGAACTCATCTGATATAGAAAAGACAAAAGACGAGGGGTGAAATAAAATAGCAGCATCTCAGAAAAAAAGTTAAGGACAATGGTGAGGAGTGAAAGTATAATGCAAGTCCATGTTGATGGGTGGGATGGAGGCCAGGGAGGGAATGAAAAAGCGAGACAAGGTTGAAGAATGCAATGAAACAACAGAGGCCTTGTTCCTGCTGAAAGGCCTGCTTCGTCACTTTACCCTGCCTTTTTTTTTAAAAGGGGGGGGGGGGGTCTGTGCCATGGCTACAAGTACGACTTTAATAGAGGTCTCTTATGGAGCTTGGCATGCCACTTGTAAATAAGCTAGTTATCCAAGAGCCTCTCCCAGTGTTGGTAATGCATACTCCTTATTTCAACTACAACCATATCATCAGGATGCAGGAAGTACATTTTAAATAACTATAACAGAAAATTATGCCATTTCATCTTAATGGCTTTCTGATTGAAGTGGTTCAGAATTTTAAATATGCCAAGGTTTTAAGAAAATTTCAAGTGGAGAAGGAAATTAAGTGATGAAATAAATAAGTCTTACTCGTCAAGCTCATCTTCCTCATTGTGAGAGGTGTCGGCATACAGGTACTTGCTCATGTCAACGGGCCGCACTCCTTTCTTCTGCTTGGGCCTGGGAGGTTCTGGGTCTGGTTGGAGCTCCATGTCCTGGTCGGGATCATCAAAGGGGTTCCCAGCAGGGGACCGGGTCTCCAGTCCATCTGGCTCACTGAACGGATTGGAGTCGTCGTGGTCATAGAAGGAGTCCTCATCGACCCGCTGCCTTACAGCCGGCTGGGGAGGGGGCTCTGTTTGATAAGGATGAGAGCACTGGCTGCATAAACAACACATCTTTCACTAGACTTGACAAGAGCTTTGTTACCAAGTGATGAGGCAGACAGCAGAGGGAAAACAAACAAATCTGACTGCAGCCGATCTTGGGAACTAGCTAAGCATCACATACTTGGCTGCCTGCTTCATCGCTCCCATAGTGTCTACTATCTGTACAGATTTATTCTGCTTTCTCTTAAGAAATTCAAAGCCTGACAATGCATTAACTCCGTTACATGTGTTCACATTCTAAATTGGCTCATGTGGAAGACAAAGGTTAAAGCATTTTCTGGCAAATTGGGGAATTTATTTCCAGTTCTTGCAAATGTCCAAAGTATAACAAAGAATAAAAGGGTTTAAGTTAAGGACGCCAAACTTACCCCACCAAACACATCAAACTCAGACGGGGAACACCGCTGAAGATGGGTTCAAGTGTGTCTTTTAAGCAAACACAAGCCAGCACACCTGGCTATTAGGTGGTCAAACAAAAATATTGGTTTAGCTGTCTGACTCAAAGCTTTTTGTGGTGTTCTACAAATAATTTGTGTATTTTAATCCTCTGACGTGCATGGCTTAACATCCAAAAGATGCTCTGGAAAAGTTTTTGTGGTCAGAAACCCAACAATTAGATCTTTTTCCAATTAATGAACGCACCTTTCAAAGGCGCTACCAGGTAGCGCTAATCACCCATTTTGGTGTACAAGCTGCTACTCAGTGAACAAACCTTAAAGTTATTTAAGCTATTTTCAGTATCACTGAGGTGTCTGAAATGAAGTCGGACGAAGCACAAGTATGTAAAAAGCTAAATAAAAGGAAACTGTTTTCTACGTGTCCAGACAAGTGATTTTTTTTCTGACTTTCAGCAGATAGAAGGGAGGCTGAATGGAGTAAAGCTGCTGTTTGTTTCTTTATGAACTTTATTTCAAGCCTGACATAAGACCTGCAGGATTGAGAAATGCTGGCAGCCTTCAGATGTCAGCATCAAGGCAAGGGTCACTTCCTCTAAGGAGGGCACAAAGACCGCTGATTTAGTCATGCTAGCTGCTAATATAAGATGTTAAAGACAGCTTAAAATGTCAAAGCAGTCTCCATTTTGGGTGATTTAAAACACTAAATTAAAACCCAATTTTCATTGCCTGTTCTGCTCCAAACACAAATAATAAATGACCATTGACAACATAAAGGCTAGAAAATATACATTCCTGTTCTTATATTATTTTTAAAGCGAAACTGGAACCAGCAAATACAGATTGGTGCGTCTTTTGTAAAAACTGGTCACTATTGCAATCAATGCTCACGCATCGCAGTAAACTCAAGCGGATCTCATTCTCTGCACCTACCTTCCTCATCCGGGTCACCAAATGGGTTGAGGGGATAGGACTGAAGGTCACCGTCAGTCTCATCGAAGGGATTGCTAGTCATGGCAGGAGCAGAGTCCTGATCTTCATCTTCCAGGAAGTTCAGCTTGTTGATCAGTTCTGTTGCATTCCAAGAGAAAGATAATTAAAAAAACACACAAACAAATAAGTCAAAACGCCAGAGAACACGTAACAACGAGCTCCTCAAAATGCACTAAAACACAAATCCACCAAGTATCCCAAATCTGCACTTGGAGTGAACCGTGAGTAGAAAAAAAAAACATAAGCACACCCCCTCTTTTAGGGGAACGCTGCCTGAACTTCTGCTTTCCTCAGCTCCCTCACTTGACAGTGCATGTACAACAGTGGCATTCTGGGAAAAGTTATGCAGTATGGAGGGGTCCCGTGGAAGACTGAAGAAAGCATGGAGTTGCTATGGAGATCCTTACTGGAGATCTCAAAGGCTTGTCCACTTTGTCTTAATCATACTCATTGTAGCTGGTTCCCAGGCGGCATGGGGTGTGGGCCAGTTTGAAAAGGCCGTAAATGTGTCTGAAGTAGATGCCAAGAAACACTGCTGAGAGCTTTGAGAAAATCTGAATGCGCATGAGTAGCCTATATGCCTCTTGGGCTATACGTAGTGTGGCGTTATGAAGTGCTGGTGGTTGGGATGCAGGACTTTTTCTCTTTGCTTACTGGTGGTCACATACTTGGTTTAGATCAGGCCATAGTCGGTGCAAGCTACGTCAAAATATTAACGATTGCTAGCGGCTTTGTGGCCATTTACCCCGCAAACAATCGAAATTAGCCAACAATGTTTTTCACAAGCTCCTAGCAAAGGGCACAAAGATCGTGGGAAGAGATTTTCTTCTGTTCAATTTCGAAAAATAGGGCAAAACACAGCTGTTCTTTTTGAGACTGAGCTACTCACATTGAAGTAAAAGGGATTAAGCATGTTATATCCGGCTCAGGGTCAATATGCCCCTTCACCAATTTATTTTGCCAATTCGTATTCCTCTAGGTAGTTGAGCACTTTTTATGAATTATGCAAATATTTGTAAAAAGCTAGAATCTTAGGCATAATTTATCCTTTATACATTATTTTCTGAAACAAATATTACGCCCCGTTTTTAATCTTTCTGGTTCTGACTCCTGCTGGGGGAGTTAAGAGTTGAGGTTTGACAGGTTAGGGTTCTTGATCAAACTAAAGTAGCTGTAAACAACCTCCTCCTCCTAGTTACTAGGACGTAACGTAAACGTCTACTAGGACCTAGTAGAAGTTTACGTTAAAATGTCTTTTACAAAAGAGTGGTTGAAAAAGTGTAGAAGGGAATAAAATTGTGAAGGAATGAAATAACCAGCACCCAATAAACGTACACTGGTTCACTTCCAAATGCAGTAAAAGGAAGAGTAGGGTCACAATGTCAAAAGCAACAGGAACAACAACAAACACCAACTGATGCTTACTGATGTTTTAACACCATGTACAGGACAACAAATGAGGCAAAATTTACTTTATTATCACATGACCACAAAACGATCACAATACCAATGACAACGAGGATCAAGGGGGCGGGGGGGATCGGGGAGGTGGAACCAAACAGAAAAGCAACCAAAATGGGCTGAAAGCTGAAAGAAAAATGACCAAATTCAACTGTGCAATAAAAATTAGACAGCACCATAGAAATAAAAAGGTGTGATGGCTGGGTAGAGGTTTACGGAGTTCACAAGTCACGGTGAAAGAAAAGAACAGAAGATGAGTTGGGGAGAAAGAAAGGTGAAAAAAGACCTTGGGAGGAAGCAGCAGGCTTAGCTGTTGCTTTGCGTGTTCGCTTGGGAATACCACCACCACCATCATCATCATCATCATCATCCCCATGTAAGCAGCTGAGGGCATTCAGCTGGTTTACTATCTCTGCAAACGAAAGGCCCAATACAGGAAGGGAGGGAGGAAGAATCAAAGTGAACAATGCATGATAACAGATCCTTATGCATAATATTCACTCACAATCAAGCACAAACTCGTGTTATTTACACAGAAATATATGCAAACAAAGAGAGGTCAAAAAGAGAAGAAAAACAACTATTGCTTTTTGTTTGTTGCATTGCTGCAAATCCTACACTAACTGGAACCCTAAAACACTGAGGTGGAAGACGAAGAGGAAACTAAAAACATCTGTTTTAATGCAGGGACTAAACATCATCAAGAGTTTATACCCTAAATCTGTGGTTCCAAGTACCCCTGTCCTGCACGTCTCTGTTCCAGCTCACCTGATTCAAATGACGGCATGACCTCCACTGCATCCTATCAAGTGCTGCAGAAGCCTCTTAATCATCCATTCATTTAAGTCAGGCGTGTGGCAACAAGGAGACACCTAAATGCAGAACAGAGGTACTTGAAGACCAGAGTTGGGGACCGCTGCCCTAAATTACGGGGAATTCAATAGCACGACTCAAGCTGTATAATTAGCATGGTTATATATTAGCATTAGCACGGTTATATAAAATGGGGAGGGGGGGGATACTACAGGGCATTGGTGCAAAATGCAAGGTGTTCTAAAAGCGGAGAACTGGAAACAGAAAAGAGCTTATGGATTGAATAAAAAGCACGCCTTCATCAACACACGTCTTAAACAATCACTGCATGGAAGTGCAACAAAGACTCCTAGATTGGTGTCAATCATTGAGCAAAAGTCTGGTTGCCTCCGATTTAAGCCCGTTTGCTGTTGCAATGACCCGGATAACTGAGAATTTGCACAGGCTTGTTGACTTAAACAATCTTTCATACACGAGGAGTTTATATAAGCTCTTGTCAACCTCACTTAATCTCAGTAACAAAGGACCATGAAGCAGCAAGGCACTGTCTAATTCAGTCTTTCTGACAGCTCTCATTGCTAACCTCAACAATGAGAGCTGTAACCAGCAGGTTCCAGGTTCGATCCCCTGCTCTGACCGTCTCAGTCGTTGTGCCCTTGGGCAAGACACTCCCCCAGCATTGCCTGCTGGCGGTGGTCAGGGGGCCCGGTGGCGCCGACAGGCTCGCTTCAGTCAGTCTGCTCCAGGGCCGCTGTGGCTACTAACAACTCATCACCGTCTGCGTGTGAATGACTGCCTGAAGTGTAAAGTGCTTTGGGGTCATTGGACTCATTAAAGCGCTGTACAAGTACAAGCCATTTACCATTTAAGGTTATTTTAATTAGGGATGTCTTGACCCTTTTGGTGTTGGCTATCAGATTTAAGGCATGTTGAAATAAGCAGTTTTTAAATGACTCCAGATGGACCAAAAATCCTGATCAGATGGTCCCCAATTTAAATTGATCCTGTTTTGAGATCATCTTGGGATGCCATCTCAAGAGTCAACGTATGTGTGCTACGGACACACTGCAGCCCAACGACGAGTTGAAGAGCAAAAAAAGAGAGACAGCTGCCTTAAGGAGTGTATTTTACCTCTAAATATGCCTATAGAATTGATAATGAGGGGATAAGGATCAGAATCTAATCGTAAAATGAGAATCCCATTCAATAAGAGGCTATGTCTTTGTCTGGTTGTTATTCTACTAATCTGCTTTAAAAATACATGCAGGCAGGTTTACTTGATAAAATAACAGCAACAAGTAAAACAGCAACAAATCCAAGCACAGACATCGGGGGCCAAATATTTACACTCTGCATAAAAACGGCAAAGAGAGAGCACACGGCTTCCAGAGTACGCTCCGGTTAGCCTCGTGTTATTATTAATGCTCGAAAGGTTTGCTGGCTTGGTCCGTAGGTAGGATCCAAGGAGGAATATGGTTGCATGGAGCTGTGGTAGCTTGGCCTTTGATTCAGAGATGCGTGCTAGTGGAGCGTCGCTGTAGGCACTCAATGCATATACATACAGATGAGACGAGGAGGGAAAATCGAAAAGAAAGGAAGAATGCATGAAGCTTAACGTGAAGAAGTGCTGCTCTGAGGAGTTGGATTAAGCAAAGCAGGAAGCAGCAAGGCCCAGATATTAGACCATACCGTGAATCCCAAGCATGTATGTATGGAAGGACGGGGCAGGAAACCTAAGCATCATAAACAAACCCTGCAGCTTCAACCCTGGCTATAACAACTCATGCATTTAGAGGATCCCAGCTGCCAACAACCAGAGGTTTGCTGGAGTGTGTGTGTGTGTGTGTGTGTGTGTGTGTGTGTGTGTGTGTGTGTGTGTGTGTGTGTGTGTGTGTGTGTGTGTGTGTGTGTGTGTGTGTGTGGATGTCCCATTTATAGATAGTGGTGAGTCATTCTGGAAACATTAAGATACATATTTTTCACACAGGAAAACAAGGTTTTAGTTTGCAAAATGATGCAAAAACGATTAAACAACCAATTTGGATCAAGTCCTGAACACACATTTGTCATGTATTACATTCACACTTTACTGTTTTGATCCAAAGTGTCTTTTTTAAATTACAGCTCAATTCAAACAGTTGAATCTTATTGAATCTCCGGGGTATCATTTTCTATCGTCGGTGCCGTCCATACAGCAAAGGAAACGACAAAATACAGCTGAAAATAAAATAAAAAGAAAGATAATAGTAGCGATAAAACATTAGGAACAGAGCCAGCCATCCAGGAATGCTGTTGTTGCTATAATAGCAAATCCTCTCTGATACAGGAAACCCATATTTTTGTCCCTTATCCCAGATTTAAAAAGTGCTTTTCCCGTTTCTACCTGTGATCTTGGCGGCCTTTTCCTCTTGGTTAACCCTGTTCTCATCATCCTCCTCATTCTCCTCCTCAAAGTCATCCAGGTTGCCGATGTCGGCCTGCTTCATGCTCATCAGGCTGGCCAGACTCTGCATGTCCTCGTCACTGAAACAGAAACTCTTTGGATTATAGACTCTAAAAACACTTTAGGAAAGAGACACAAAGTCTAAACGTGTATTATACCTTTAGCAGAACTGCATTACTGCTCGTCTCATGCACATTAGAGTTCAAACCTAACAAACCTGGGTTTTCCCTAACCATCAAAGTGGTTCTTGCCCTTTTACAGGCCATTCACGAAGAAGCATGTCTTTGATAGACTTGGCTGCCACAAAACGGAGACAAAACATGCTAGCATTAAAAAGCGCGCACATTAGCAAACAACTCAGCATCAAAGCGCCATCAGAGGAACTAGTCTTTGTAGAAGATTGTAGCTGAATGTGCTGAGTCAGATATCATAAATCTAACTCAGCAGAAACGTAAGCCTTCCCTACCTACCGACTTTTTGGTGAAAAATAAGTGTCACAGTCAAAAACAAATACAGCAAAATCTGAAACGTCATGGTTGAGTTATTACTGAGGAAAATTAAGAGTATTACTATCAGGCTGCTGAGTCTTTAAGCATTTACATGGCATTGATTTAAAGTGTTTTAAGCATTCCTAATTGGCTCAGATTGGTATAAGGCACACAACAATCTGATTGGGGCATTCCTAGTCTGGAAAGGTAATGGGTATCAATGTAGAGTAATAGTAATACAGACATCTCTGGATCTTTCTTTTCTGTATTTACTTTTGCTCGCCTTTAAAAAAAATTATTTTAGATATTTTCTACAAGCTTCTGTTAGAAACATCCGAAACTTCAAAGTCCCTCCAAACACTTGAGTGTTTTTACTGAACCTGATCCTCTCCTCTCCAGCCTCCACACCAATGCAACCATCTCCACGTGATTCCTGGTATTTTACGTAGTCTCCAAACCCTCCCCTCCATCTCCTGATATCACTGCTCCATCATAATTGCTGTATTTTTCTCTCCCTTTCCCCTTTGTGTCTGGTGTTTCCCAGGCTCACAGGCTCATTTGAACTGGTGTGATGGGGTTTGTTTGTGTGTGGTCGACATCATTCCCAGAAGGGTTAACAAGGGTTACGCGCCATCGACCCGCTGCCCGCCACACAACAAAGGCCTCGGCGCTGCGCTCGCATGCAGGGGGAAGGGAAATGTTTCAAATGAAGAAAGTTTCAAATCAAAGCGACAGCTATCATATTGTGATGAATGACAGCCAGACGCCGACTGAAAGCGTCCGCAAAGTTTAACTGGAAGCAGAAGATTTTCAAATGGAACCTGCGAGTCCCCGGGTACAGTAAAATGTTCGCCTATTATTAAACACAGCACGACGGATCATACTTACGTAGCCTTTCCCTCCCGCAGGAAGATGCAGGAGAGAGAGAACTGCAGGGTAGCCGACACCACCTTCTTCGACAGGGGCTTAAACTTGAGCTTGACATCAGTCTGAGTAGGCATAGGACTGGCGTACTGCTTCATGTTTATGCTGCTGGTGGCTAAAGCCTTCCTCCGTCCCGACGGAGACTCCTGCAGACAAACAATGCGTTAGAGTTAGGAAAACCCAAGTCGCTCCTTCTCAACACCGCCCTGACAGGAGCTTTTTAAAGAGCACGCTTTGTGTATTAGCAGTGGGGATGCGATCTTGCTGTCAGATAGAAAAAGTGAAAAGCAGCTTCTTACTGTCGATTTAACATCCTCTCCTCATATGTTCCCTATTAAATGTATTAAATGACACTGATGCACTCCTCCTGTGCTTCTTTTCAAGTATAAATGGTAAATGGCTTGTACTTGTAGTCTTGACGACCTCCAAAGCGCTTCACACTACAGTCATTCACCCATACATTCACACCCTGACGGTGGTGAGCTATGTAAGTAGCTACAGCTGCCCTGGGGCAGACTGACAGAGGTGAGGCTGCCATGCACCGGCGCCACCGGGCCCTCTGACCACCGCTAGCAGGCAATGCGGGTGAAGTGTCTTGCCCAAGGACACAACGACAGAGAAAGTCAGTGCGGGGGATCGAACACCAGACCGGTTCACCGACACCGCCCACATAAAAATGGCGTCCTCTTAATGCTTTCCGTCTTCCGGTTCTCTGACAGAAAACTGCTTTGTTGCTCAAAAAGACTCGATAAAGCTGTGAGGAAGCACAATAAGGATCTCAGTGTTGAAGGGAGGACACACACGTTGCTTGACAAAGAAATACAAGAACACAACTTTCTTCTCTAAATGTCTATTTAGCTGAGCTCCATGTCTGCATTGGGTTTATTGCACGGGTGTCAAAGAACGGCACGCCGCCACACTGACGGATGCAGACACTGGGTTTCCGCCACAGTAAAAAAGCGTCCTGTCTCAGCCGTGCATCGAGCTCTGAGGATTCATCCTCTCGTGTGCACAACAGCGAACAAAGCGGAGCGGCCAGCTCTCTTTCACACTACACCAGTTCGAGAGCACATATACATGTACACGTACCCTCCGCCACGGGTGCCAGATAAACCGATACGAGCTCTTTACGTTGGCCCTTTCCTGATGTCTTCACACACAGAACCACACACTCACCTCAGGCGCTCTGGCACTGTGGGGGAAAACTCAATCTCAGCCTTATCGCTGAGGACTGCAGGTTATTTATTCAAACACACACACACACACACTCAGAGGCATATCCACACAGAACTGTATCAGTTCGGAGAGGTAAAGCATTTGGTAATAAGGTGATAAAGTATTCAGGCTACAAACAGAGATTACAAATCCACAGGTCAGCTGTAAAAGTTTCAGCGTAGGATTGTGAAGAGGTACAGAGAGCTGTCCTGTACGTCCACTTACAAATGATGAATAAACTAACTATAGTAATCCTACAGACATAAAGTCGGGCTTCCTAAATATTTCTCAGGTCAAAATTTTGTATTTTCCCTGACACAAATTTTCTTGCTTATTTCTAAAGCAGAAATATAAACGCTCAAGACGAATATACCAGCGGTTCTTGTTGAGAGTTTAGGCTTCAAACCTGAGATGGAGGCATTGATGGAGGGATAAATGAACAGATGGACAGAGATAGATAAATGGACAAACGCAT
Organism: Fundulus heteroclitus; assembly: GCF_011125445.2. Lineage (NCBI taxonomy): Eukaryota > Metazoa > Chordata > Actinopteri > Cyprinodontiformes > Fundulidae > Fundulus > Fundulus heteroclitus. The sequence continues at coordinate 36,552,513 of NC_046382.1, forward strand.
AAACGGATGGATGGAGGGAAAACACAGTACATGGAAGGGTGGTTGAACAGGACGGGTGATCTGATGGACAAATGGATAGACTGACTGATGGAAGGACATGCAGGACAGAACAAGGAATAAAATTTGGAAATCCGCTTTGGTTTTTTTTCACACACCAGATCTGGGAATATTTTAATTAAACTATATAGCAACCCGGGAAACTTGGAGAGAGAAAATAAATAATTAAAATCAGGCCCGACACTAAAATCCTTTCCAAACAGGAGAACGCAACAAAAAACATTTAAATAAAATCCAAATCCACCTGACAAGAGTCACAAAAGTGCACTTTTTGCACATATTAATGCTAATTAATAAAGACCCGTCTTTCAGAAGGAACATTACAAGCAGAGAAACTTCAAACAATTTTACATCATCCATAAAACCTTTAATGGGCCCTAGCATCAAGAGCTACATTCTCCAACACTATTTCAACCCAGCTTCCCATTTCCTCCATCTTCCACCAACATGCGACTGTCCATCTAATCTAACCTTCAGCCTCCTCATCTCTCCCATCTCCTCCTGCTCTTCTCCTCCACCCGTCCCCCGTGCTCGAACCGATGATTAAATGGAAAGAAGAAACCAACCAACTCACTAGCGAGGCCACTTGACATTTCGTGCTGACATTTGAGCCTTGTCGCTTTTGCCACGAAAACATAATGACGCATCACTGCGACGGCGCCAAGCCGAACTGTCCAAAGAACAGCCCATGAGAGGAGAGGGATAAGAAGAGGAAACTCTCCTTTTACCTCTTCCTCGCCTGCAGATTACACCCTCTGCTATTATACTAAGCTAATAGCGCATGCAGATACTTTATGAATGAATTTGCTAAATGTGGCAAACACTTAAGAAGAGGGGATTTAGGAAAGCAGTTTGGGGCGATAGGGGGAGGAGGGTTGTTGAGAAACGGGAAATAGTTAAGGATATGCAAATACTGCAGCGAAAGAATGGAATAACCGTTTCGACAGATTTGGGCGGCGGCGGCAAAACAATGGAAATCTTCTCCGTTTCCCCGGATGCTACTTGTCAATCACTGCGTGTGTGTGTTTGAGAGAAGGTGTGGGAAGTAACACGGATTAGGGCCACTAGGAGGATGTGACGATGTGTAAAATGAAAGGAAAGGACAATGCAGAAGTTTAATTTATTACAAAAGAGGATAGGACTATCAATATGCTCTTTCTCTGAGCCCGGAGAATGACTATATGAGTGAGTGTGTGTGTGTGTGTGTGTGTGTGTGTGTGTGTGTGTGTGTCAGTGGGAGTGAGGGAAGGGCAGGCGAGGAGCAGACAGACAGAGGAGAGGGGGTGACAGCTCGTTGCTGCTCCCTAGCTGCAACTGTTTAAAACTGCTTTGTGTCATTAAAGGCTGAGGCTTAAAATTTAGGAGAAAAAAACAACAAAAAAAACAGGTTATACAGGCGAACTAAGTCACCAAGCCCCAGACCTGCCCTAACGTTGCTGTCAGCAACCATTTTCTTTAACAAGTGACTTCTGTTGCGGATGAGTGCATGTTGAGGTGGACTGTGTTTTAGAGGACCAGTTTCCCTTAGTGCCAGCTGGCCCCGGATCGATCCACAGATGCTCCCCTGGTGGGGGGGCAGGGGTCAGGGCAGGAGGGTGCCCGGGGGCCCTGCTGAATCCCTCTGCCCTAAAATGCCAATGGGACATGCTGGAGAAGAGGAGGGGAAGGGACGCCTTTGTGGCTGAGAGATGGATTAATTAGGCTGAGTGCTAAAGGAACGTGGCTTTGTTTAGTCCCGGTCTGAGACGCGCACACACCCACAGTTGGGCACCGTTAGCACGTGATCAACGAAGACACTTGGTGCCCGATGCACACCGACACATCAATCAACTAATTGGCTTTTATCAGAGATCCCCCAGTCACATCCTTTCTGATAACCACCTCTGATCGACTATATACACACACATATATGCGCCTGTGTGTATGCACATAAATTAATTTCATAGAAAATGATATGTTGCAGGCCCAAAAAGTCTAAGCTTGCATGATCAGACCCATTGTCAGCTCCATGGCTGCTTATAAATATTGCCCAACATCCTTTTGTAATAAAGCGAACCGAGTACGTTGATGTTGAATAAGTTGTTGACAAAGGCAGAAGATTAAACCATGGCTCTGTTATTACAAGGGTGATAAGTGATGAATCGCTGGTTTCACATCAAGCAGATGATTATCTCACTTAAGCCTGTTGCTACCATAAAACAAAACACAGCTGAACTGGAGAAGAAGGGACAAGATGAGGTCAACTGTACTCCAAATAAAGAGTAGATTAGAGCAACAGCTCGAGACAACTGATGAGAACATTTTTTACCCTCATACTGTGCTTGAACTTTTTCACTTTTCATCACTGTGCAGCCCACAAACTTTAACATATTTTATTGTAACGTTACGTGACGTTTTCGGGCAATGTGTCCGGTGTGAGCCTTGGCTGCTGGGAGACTCTCCAACTGGCTAAATGTTAACGTTTGCATGTAAAATCATTATCAGAAACCTTTATGCACATCATAATCTCAAGGCTGGTTAAAAGGAATTAGCATTATGTTTGAAGCTAATTAAGTTTGAAGCTGATCATTTCAAACAGTCATTCAGGCAAGCTTGCTGCTTGTGTTTCCAGGAGGCTAGTGGGAACGTTGCTCCAAGTGCTGGAAGGTGGCTTCACAGAGGACATCCACAGTCTGGAGCTGCCTGGTGTCCATTTCTGTAACCTTCCCTTGCCATCCATCCCTAAATATTGCTTGATGGGATTTAGATCAGTGGAACATGCAGGATGGTCCAAAAGAGTGACGTTATTCTCCTGGAAGAAGAGGAGATTGTGAACTGAAACACTGTGCTGTTGAAAAGCCCGGTCATAACCACACAGACGAGGGAGGGCCTTCAGTCAGGAGGGTGCCCGCTGCAACATCTCTACATATCCAGCTGCTGTTTGATGCCTCTGCACAACCTGAAGCTCCATCGTTCCACTGAAGGAGAAAGCCCCTGTATCAGGAGCATTTTGCCTCTTTCCATCAGAGGGCTCTTTACTCTGAATACTTGACCTAAAATGACATGGAATCCAAACTTTTGTGCAGATTTTGGCTTTTAAAAGCTGTTGTCTTTACCTTTTGAACAGCCTATTTCAGCTTGTTTTGAATAAACTGCATGTTTAGAAGGTTTCACTCCCATTTCTCCTTCATGATAGTGAAGCTCTACTTGAAACTTCCAATAGTACAAAATGCTAATTCTTTCCATTTCTTTTCGACAGCCTTAAGATTTTGATCAGGAGCATATTAGCCAACAGCTATTGCACTTCTAGCACTCCTTTGTGACACAAACAATGGACACACTGATATATTGCGACTGCAATGTGTTTGCAATATATTGCGCAGCTCTGGTAATGACAAAACGTGAAACCATAAAAGGGGTGTGAATACTTTTGGGAAGCACTGTGCCTGTTGCTTTTGTTAAACGTCCTACTAGAACAGTTTATCCAGAGGCATGCAACCTGATCGTTTCCATTATTTCTGCACAAATCTGTCTTTTTACTGAACACATAACTGTTTGAAAGACAACTTACGCCACACACACAAAGCAATGCAACAGCTCCTTTGTAATCTATATTCAAAAGGTTTAGAAACAATTACAGCCAAACTCGATTTAGCCTACAGAATAATCCACAGCCAGCACCAATTAGCCCTCCACCTCACCACCCAAAAATCAGCAGGCTGTGTCTGAAGCCAACCGTCAGCAGATTGGAGGTGCTATTCCTCTTGCCTCAAGGTCACAGTTATTGGAAATGGAGACATCCAATGCGCTCACATCTCTCTTTGAATCCGCACACAATGGAGGGATTCCTCAGCGTCAATTTGGCCTCCCCTGATAACTGATAAGGCAGGCCTTTTTACATACCATCTATGAATGCCACACTATGGGCATTATGGACACACACACAGACACAGCCGGAGATTAAGGCCAATTTATTCATCTGCTACTATTATATTTGAGGATTTACCTTTTTCCCCCGAAAGCTGTGTGTTTATGTGTATTTTAAAAGCAACAATAGACATAAAAGGCTTGCAATACTATCACTTTGGTTATGGGAATTACAATAACAATAGTTTTAATATTGGAATGAACTGTGCCAATGGTTTGCTCGTCTTGTGTGTTCATACACGTACACAGAGATTCAATCTGTCCCACGTTCATGCGTGCAGATAAAACGGGTCGACCGGATTTTACCACACTAGAAAACCCCATTGTGTTCAAGGTGTGAATTAAAAACCAAAAATCAAAAAGGGAAAACAACTTTTGCAAAGCGCCTTCTTGGTCCAGGGTAAAATGAAGGTGAAAAATAAGACAAGAGGAATCCAAAGTAAAAGATGAGACCTGACAACTAATTACAATAGTACAATTGGTCTTGTTTTAAAAGAATAGTTACTTTTAGTCTAGTGTTTGAAACACTGCCAGATCAATTTCTAGAAATATTAATGTCTCGATAGAGACGCTAACAACATAGCAATAGAGGAACATAGGAGATAAGACAGTCAGAGAGAAAATCACATTACTTTGAGACTACTTTAAACAAATGAGAGGTAAATATTACTCTAGAGAAAACCAAATAAGCTTAGCCACAGTGTGCAATATGAACTCATTTCTAATGCTTGAAATGGCATTTTCAGCAGGTATGTTCCAGGTTTTATGCTGCCGATTTTGATACCGATCACATGGCTCGGCCTTACATTTTTTTTTATTTAGTTATAAGTGCTACTGGCCATGTGATCTTGAAAAACCGAACTACAAAAATCACCTTAATTTAGACAAAAACATGTTTTTATATTGCTGCATAATTTATTGGGTTCAGTCTCATAATCTTCTCTTTTTTACGTAGTTTGAGTTTTCCTCATTTTCATTTTGCTTGGTAGTTCAGTTGAAGTTTACTAGCTTAGTTTTAAGTGTTTGTTGACTAAAGTAAGTTAACTGGACGTCATAGTATTTTATGTTGGAGAGAAGTGATTTGTGTTTATTCTGTAAATGTGAGATGCTGTTTGAGAACACCAGAGCTCGGGCAGGGCTCCATCTGTGAAACATTTAGGTCACGGACAGGTACAGCACAGGATCTCCACCACTGAGAGGCTGGTCATTCAGCCAGATTAATTAAACTATTCTTCAGGTTATTTGCTTAGCCTTCTGACTGTCACGCTCATACGGGCAAGTGTTGGCATTGTGGGTTGCGTTAACTACTGTCTAACCGGTCTAGGTCTCTTCATTCTCTACAGTGAGCCTCAAAAACGCAATACTCCTCTCAGTGCTTGTTTTTTAAATATCGTACTAAATTGGTTGCGTTGTTTTGTCGAGCTTCCCTTGGGAGGTATTGTCCGTTGCATGTGTTGCAGGACTTTACATCATTGGTTTCCTGTTAAATCAAGAATAGAATTTAAATTATTCTTCTAATGTATAAAGCCCTTAATAATCAAGCTCCATCATATATCAGAGCTCTGATTACCCCGTATGTTCCTAACAGAGCACTTTGCTCTCAGACTGCAGGTCTGCTGGTGGTTCCTAGAGTCTCTAAAAGTAGAATGGGAGGCAGATCCTTTAGCTATCAGGCTCCTCTCCTGTGGAACCAACTCCCAGTTTTGGTCCGTGAGGCAGACACCCCGTCTACTTTTTAGACTAATCTTAAAACTTTCCTTTTTGACAAAGCTTATAGTTAGAATGGCTCATGTTACCCTGAGCTACCTCTGTAGTTATGCTCCTATAGGCTTAGGCTACTGGAGGACATCAGGGTATATTTTCTCACTCTGAGTTCTACTGTTCTCCAGTTTTGCATTGCATTACATTGAAATGACTGTTGTCATTTCAGCTTTTAACTTTTTGCTCTCTCTCTTTTTCTTCATAGTAGGTACACCTGGCCTGGAGTTCTGTTAGCCGTGACATCATCCAGAGAGGACGGCTCACCCGCTACTACCATCTAATGTAGAACAGATTACTGGATCAATGTGTGCTTCTGTGCTTTTTTGTCTCTCTTGTTGTGTCTCTGCTCTGTCTTCTGTAACCCCCAGTCGGTCGAGGCAGATGACCGCTCTGAGCCCGGTTCTGCTGGAGGTTTTTCCTTCCCGTTAATGGGTGTTTTTTCTGTCCACTGACGCTTCATGCTTGCTCAGTATGAGGGATTGCTGCAAAGTCATGGACAATGCAGACGACTCTCCCTGTGGCTCTATGCTTCTCCAGGAGGGAATGCTGCTTGTCGGGACTTTGAAGCAATCAACTGGTTCCCTTTTATAGGACATTTTTGACCAATCTGTATAATATGATTGATTTTGACTTTGTAAAGTGCCTCAAGATGACATGTTTCATGAATTGGCGCTATATAAATAAAATTGAATTGAATTGAATCACTCACAGGTTCACAAGGCAGACGTCACGTAGGGCCATGGAACGCTGCAAAGTATGAGGTACAATTCATCGCGTTTTGTGATCAGCAACAAAATACATTTATCGGCAGACACCGATCACACATTTTTTCACAGAAATCGGCCATTAATGATCGCGACACGACTAATTTTCAGTTGACATAATAAATATTATGTAGAGATTTGCAACAATCTCCAAGAGGAAATTAAGTCCATGTATAAAACTGTGTAGGTGTTGGGTGACTTGGTTGCTGGAACAGGGGCAGGGGCACCAGAGGCTAAAGTCCTGGGTTCGATTCCTGATTTCGGGCCATTTGCTGCATGTCTTTCCCTTTTTCTCACCCCGATTACTGTTTAATCACGGCCACTAGTGCCAAAAGAAACTGTATGGGTGCAGTCTTCTGACTCATTGTAACTACGAGGAACTTGCCAGCCAGTCATGTTGATTTGATGTTGAAGAAATACTGTGTATTGGGATTATCAATGGGCTTTCTTTTGCACCACGGCAAAAAGAAAAAGCCTTTAACTTGGTGCATGTAGGACCGTTCTGGAAAGTTTAATATTCAAGAAATGATCTATTGAAGTGGGGAAGTGTGTGTGCATAGAGAAAAGGGGGAGGCACAGCAAATATTGCAGATTTCAGTGGGAAGCTCCATTAAAAACTGGAAAAGCCTGGCATAAAACATCTGTTAGATTCATAGACTATTTGATTGACTGTGCAATTTCTTTAATATCGAATAGATTCAGCCCTTGCTGAGAACACAGCATACTCCAGTGAGTCTGTCTTGTGTAACCTGAAGTACAATATCTCACTAGTTCATAGTAAAGCTGGGCACACACATTTAATCCAAAATATAAATGTTTTGACGATTTTTTTATTCTCCTATTTTCCTTACTGCTAACTGCAGTTTATGATCCACAGAGTGTCCCTGGGCTGCAGCAGCTGATATCAATCATTCAAAATGTCACCCTTGCTAATCTGTTAGACCCCTGCTGTCATCAACCTGAATTTTGCTTTCGTTTAATTCCAGCTATACAGCAGAGATTAGGATCATTTTTACATAAAATAAAACCGTAACAGAGGCTTGTTACAGTTTAGACAACCCAAGGGGATTAATGTGTTTTCTGTTGTCACAACAATTTTTTTTGATAAATTGAACCAAAATAGAAGAAAAACAGAAACCGGTGCTCTAAGTGAGGCACAGTGGAGAAACTTTATATTTTTTATGATATTTTCCGTTTGTGGACTATTCTAGGGATCAATTAGTCATTACAGCATCAGAGATCCCAATGTTTCTATCTTCTGCTTTTTAACTTATTTGACTGCTTTAACTTTTAAACAAGTTAAAATGTTTAGATGGACAGCAAGCTGATATCTTCTGTCTTCACTTGCGCTCCTCATTTCTGTCCCCTCCATCTCGCTTGCTTCCCTCCTTCTGGTCTTATCAGTGCGTCCAGGGTGCCCTCCTCTTTTCTACTTTCTGGGTCTTTCTTTTGGGCGGCCCTGAGTGCCACCCTACACACACACTCACACCCAGAGCATGCACTTCAGACAGGGGGCTAATGGGAAAATAAATTACCAGCAGGAAAAAGCACTGCCTCTGCACTTCTGCTGGGGTGAGAAAGGGCCGCGGGAGGAGCTGGCTGGAATGAAGGGAGGAGGTCCAAAAAATGGAGAAAGAACGGTAAAGAAGACGAGAGAGGAAGACGACTGTTAGTGTGACAAAAAGAGGTTGAGAGAAGGGAAAATGAGGCAGAATGTACAAGGGGAAAGGAGGACGATGAGACACAGAGCGAGATAGGTTGAAGGGATTAGCTGGAGTTCACTCCTGGTCTGTGAAGCGCCTGCTCATCACTTTTCCTGCCATTTTACCATCTCTGGTCATCATAGAGGCCTAAAATGGCCAATAACACCCCCCAACACACATTGAATCGCTGATCCAATACCCCGAGGAGCCAAATCTGGGATTGATTACCTTCTGTGAATGAAGCAGCAGTTTGGGTATCAAGCCCACAGATTCACACTGGACCTCTGAAATGTTGTGTGCCCATGTGTGTATGTATTTTCCCGTGACTTAAGAAAAACTCCACTGTAGGAGTAGAAAGCCTAAACTGGTATGTAAGGGATGGGTTGGTTTGACAATCATTAGTCGTCATCTGACAGTGTATCAGTGGGTGGAGCTAAAGGGCAAGCAGGGAAATGTGATTTGTTTGTTTTTTTAGTTAACGGAAGTACAAGAACTTTAGTAAGATAAAGACCGGGGACTTCAGTGAATCATAAACTATGGGGTTTTTGACTTATGGGCTTGACACACAGGGAGCGACCAACGACAGCGACTAATGGTTTCACCACCACCGCAGTGAAGACCCAACACACGGGACAAGACGGCAGCTTTTCAAATCCCGCCGTTGGATCACTTGTTTCCCAGAAATTTGTATGATAATTGGTTATGAAATTGGAGGGCTTTCCGACGAGGATGAAGAGTCAGAAGATATTTCTGGAATTGACTGAAACCTTGCGCTTATGTCTACTCTACAAAAGCAAAAAACAACGGGATTCATCCTATATTACAGACAAGGAAACAGCACAAGGGATTATCATTGATTGGTGACAAACCTGTACTGCCAAGACGCTGCAAAAAAAGTTGAACATTGTTCAATTGTCTTGTGTCTCAAGCCAGCGTGTGCACGTTCATGTGTACAAGCTTAAAATTTCACACGCATGAATTTTGCCGGTCTCTTGGCTGCAGGAGGGTAAGCAACCTCATTGCACAAGTCCCATAGGAAATGGAGAGGGAGCGACGTTGCGCCACGTGTGTCCAGCCCATAGGATGCAAAGTTCGCTTCAAAGTATTAAAACTTTTTTTCCCCATTGGTGGATAAATCTAAGTTGACATTTATGTCCAATTTACCAATCCTTTGGGATCTTGAGTTACTGACAGAGAACCCACAGATAAATATTCATTAATACATCAATCCAATGAAGTTAATACACTGTTAGTTTTTTGGATTGTGGATTCTCTTGAACCAGGGTTTTGAACTGGACCTGCAGTTTTTAACTGGGTCAGGCTTAGTTAGATACCTATTTTAGTTGACTTTTTACAAACAAAATTAGTGTAGATGACAAATCAGGATTTAAGGGATGTGTATTTGTTGCACATGAATTGATAGCAGACCTTTTATCAATACATATTGGAACACAACTAATTTGCTCTTTTCCTTTGTTTATGGTTTGTCGAGAGGCCAAAATAGTAGTGACATTACTACTTTAGCATCTTGCTGATTGTCTATTGAAGTAACCTACGGATAAACACCAACTGAGTAAATACTTTACATTCAAATGCCAATTAGATTATATACATTCATGGGAAAAATGTCAGAACTCTGAATGATAGAAACTAAACTACGCTTTTAACGATGAATATCTAAAGCAAATTCTTTAACAGTATTGTGATGGCCATCTGATAATGGTGCTCAATCTTGTTCTAGATTAATTCTAAGATAACGTAGGATGCTAAGAAGCTCAAGAGTTTTAATGATTAATCTGACTGGAACATCTATATTTAAGAGATATCAGGTGGTGATATTAAGGAGGAGACATGGTGTTTCCAAACAATATGCATCCAATTCAAACTTTGAGGATCTGTTTGTTTTAGCGGTTTTTGGCAGGCTGCTGAGATCTGACAGGGCTATGATAGGGCTCTAATCCAGGGCAAAGCTGATTTGCTTAAGGGGGATGGAGAGAGAGGGGAGGGGGGTTAAGATGGCCTCTGACAAGAAACAATTGCCCCAAGTGAGAGTCTGCCTCTCTCCCACCCTGCTCCATGACAAAGGTGTACTCTCCATGCTAAGTGACAAATCTGGGGAGACAAAGAGCATTAGCAGGGTGATGCTCTGCTCCACTGCCTCTGATTGTGACCAACTCAAAGAGAATCTAATATGGATTCTGAAAAAAAGGAGAAGGAGAGATTAGAATGAAAGAGAAACAATGAACACCTTCTACCAAGAGGGAATTAGTGGAGGGATTGGATAAGAAGCTGGTGTGCCTCGCTGTGTGTGTATGTATGTGTGGTGCATGGTTGAGCGCTTGTTCTTTGAAATTCTTTTTTTTCCCTCCATGAAAGAACAATACAGTTTGCAAATTGTATTTATGTGCATTTACATGCGACCTAAAATGGCTCTTATGATATCCTTAGCATGCGTCGGCCATCTCTGCCATGCATGGAAGCAATATTTGGTTGAATTGGAGGAAAGGGGAAGGGGTCGGGGGTGCAGTTGAAAAACTGTATCAGCTTTAGTACAACTTGGCTGTAAGAGGTTTGACAGAAAACATTTTGGTGCAACTCCTGCATTTAACAGTGCAGGAGTTGCACCATTTCATTGTTCTTTCCTCCTTGCAAATTCAGATTAAATGTAAAACTGAAATTCCTCACCTGCAACTCTTTGGGTGTGATCCAAAGATCAAAAGCAGGATCACGGTTATGGATCAGTATAACTGTCAGTAGCTGGCTTAGCACTGGCATCAGAGGACATCACAAGACCCCTATTCTTTGTCACTTAGCAGAACAACTGCCTCTGCTCGCCAGGAAGTCTGTGTGTGTGTGTGTGTGTGTGTGTGTGTGTGTGTGTGTGTGTGTGTGTGTGTGTGTGTGTGTGTGTGTGTCTTGAGTTTGTGTGCAGGTTCAATGCCTCGCATCTTCATATCCAAACAGGCATTCGCACGTACTCACTGGGAGCGGATTGTCAAGAGATAATCTGGAATGACTCAACCTACACAAGTTTAAGCTAAGTTCATCACAGACACCTGCATGCATGTACAGATACCCTTTCACCATCGCCGGGGAACGCCCGTCGTATGTGCCACCCACTCATACCCAGTGGGTCAAGCTTGTGGATAAACAGGGGGATTTGCAGAGGCTGCTGTTTGGCTGGCCACACGGGCATGTCTACATCACAAGCCGCCATCTTAAGTCTTAAGAGAACAAAATAAATAACCAAGACAGAGGAGATAACTGTGCAACTGACTTCACAGTTGTGCCTCGCTTCCCACCAGGAGTGTCTGGCCACCCGCCGTAGCCGTGGACCACATGGCAACAAAAACAAGGTTGAGATGAGGATGAAGACAAGGAGGGAAAGTCTGATTAGAGTCAACTGAAGAGAAGTGCAGGTGACGGCATGTAAATTCACGAGGTGATAGAGGACGAACTCAGATGACAGTGGAGGGTCTGGTAGGTGATAGAAACATCCAGGTCATAATGGAAAATTCTGGACAACTCCACAAATAACAAAAAAGGGAATGTGGGGAAACCAGTAATGTATATTTTGGCAGAACAAGCCTCAGAAGACGCTATACATCAGAAAGCTGGTGCACTCTGTACCGTCCTAAATCTCACCTACCATTAACGTTCTGATAGAAATAAGGTCACTAGTTTTCACGTTAAAACTGAAGTAGTAGTTGTGTTGCTCTGTTGCATTGTCTGAGGTCAAATAAAAGACTGCTCACTTGATTAGATAGCAGTCCTCGAGTTAAATTTAAAGAAACCCCTAACTTTTTAAACATTTGGATTTGGAATACTCAGCAGACTGATCAATCTAGGCTGGCTTTTTCTACACCAATTACAGCTTGTATGACTTTTGAAACCCTTTATCTAGTAGTAAAACAAAATGAAAAATAACTTTCTCTAAAGTAAAACCATGCGCTGTCTAATTCTCATGTACCCAAAACTGTATTTTGTCTGGTCTTGTAAGGTGAATGCATCATTGCACCCGTAGCGTTTTCTCAGTTGAAGCTTTTAAAGATCCTGTCTATCATAGATCTTTGGTACCAGCATGGTAACATAATCTAACCACCATGTTGTCTTACATTTCCTGTTAGCTTTACATAAACCCCATCATCAATGAAAGGAGTCATGCATGCAGGTATGATGTTTCCCATGTGTAAGTAGAAGCTTTGGACAAAGAAAAAGCACATTTTGCTTGACAGGACATGCATATATTAAATGCATAATTCATCCAGTCACATAGTGACAAGTATATATATGACTGGATAATTAAGAAGGTGAACATATGTACAAACGAACTGTCGGTGTTTGCTGTAGTGTCTGGTGGCATCTGCCGTGTTGTTGGCTGGAAATGAATCTCTACGGGAGGCTGAAGCCCCAGACTAAGGAGATGAAAGCCGAGGTCACAACCCGGACCAGTGGGACAAGTCACTTTCACAAATACAGTCTCACACACGCAAGCCTGAACATACACAGGCTGCATGCACATGGCATACACAGGACTTAGTGCAAACATATGGGTCTTTCACGAACACACACAGAACACAGCATGACAGGCGCAGCGCAAGGACGAAAGATGACAGAATAAATAGGATGAAGAGACAAGAACAACTGTGTCAAAAATATGACCGACGAAACGTGTGGAAACATGAAAGAGTCAGGGAAAACAGAGTATGAAATGAATTAGGTAAGCACAGAAGCAATGCTCTACCTCAACTGGGCAACGGTTTAATCAGTTTAATTAACAAACATAGGCATGTAAGCAAAAACAGGCACGCGTGCAAAGATAAAGATGTGCGTGCCAAGAGCTATACAAAGCAGAGAGCGATAGCGTGGAGGAGCATGTGGCTCTGTGGTTTACCCGCAAGTGAATGGCGGTGTTAAAATGCATGAATTTTTTTTTATAGAATTTAACGCAAGATGTGTGTCAATTCTATTATCATTTAAGCACAAAGTGTAGTTAATATTCAAACAGAACACAGTGAGCTTTTGCACTTGGATATAAACCCAGTTAAAGATTTAGCCCTGAGGCACAACGTTCAAGCCTCATCTTTTTGAATTTTTAAATAACATTAATGATAAAAGTTTATTTACAACTCAAGTGCATCTTTATGCAGACGACATCATACTTTATTAGGTTGGCACTACTCTGTGGCAGAGTTTCCCACTGCTGAAGACATGACTATATGACATAAAGTTGGTTCTTAATTTAAATAAAATCCCGTTTATGCTGCCTTTATGCATTTTATCAACTGTTGCTGTCTTCATGGTTTCAATCGGTTTATTAAGTTGGTATGGTTGTTAAGTAACAGCCACTAGATGAGAATCCAAAACCTCCCTGATGACGGACTACAACTTGTATGAAATGAACAAAGAAGACAGATTTTTGTGCCTGCCTATTTAACTTTAAGCATAAATGGGCCTCAAAACTAAACTAAATGATGTTTTCCCTGAAATCTCACCCAGGTCTCTGAGAATATTGACATTTCTGCACCAAAGAGAGTACATAAAAAGAGTATCATCCTACCAGTAACCGAGTGGGGTATTTGGATGGATGACAGCCTCTCTTTCGCGGTGCATACTGAGCATTTAGGTAAAAGGTGAAGGTAAAACTTGCCATTTATTAAAATGAAATATGGGAGAGACGAACTACAGTTTGCAGCCTTAACACAAAATGCACTTGGCATTCAATGTTCTGTTTTTATGTGTAGAGGGAATAGTGTACATTTTAATAAGCTTTATAAGACTCATTATCAAGCTGTGAAGAGAACGCTCTCAGTTTACTCGCTAACTTGACGCTATAAAATAGATGCTTGTGAAACTCCTTTGGACTCATTATTATTTTGTCTGCTGTGCCTACTATGTGCAGACCTTTGGCTAGCTAAAGAAAGTCCAAGCAGGCAACACGTTAAACAGACTCACCAGATCACCTTTAGCACTGCACACATCTGGGTAACAGTTCATTTATGTAGCATTAAAATATGCTATTGATATACTATAGCTGAAAAATATGATTATGTAATTTGATTACGATCAGCACACACCTCTGACACTTTGCAGTGTTTGCAATAGCGCATATTGCCATTACTGCAACTCAACCTATACTGGAGCTCTAATTAAAAACAGTAACATCTTCAATTTGTCTGCATAAAAGCTATTTTATGAAGCTGAAGAAAAAGGAAGAAGATGAAACCGATCTGGCTAAACAAGCCTAGAACTGCAATGCACAGACTCTACAGACGATCCCACCACTGCTGTTTTGATCCTATAAAGTCTAGTATGGTTATATTGCCTGCCACTGCTTTGTAACAAGCGCCTTCTAGGATGGGCCTTCCTTGAAACAGAAGATTACCTCAAAGGACTTCCTGAACACATTTAAAAAATAATGAATCAACAAAAGAAACAACACGATTTTATCTTAAAAGCAGATAAAAATGCCAAAAGAAGCAGATTTCCTCAGAGAATGGATAACCAGCACAATGTTTTCCTTTTCAGAGTCATGCGAAGCAAAGAATGCAAATGTCTCTGAAAAAGCCCAGACGGTCACACACATTCACGACACCTGCTCTGAAACGCAACCACACAGAAAGCTCATGGCAATGGCAGCAGTTAGTCAGCAGACCGACCATGTGACAGGGTGGTGTGGTGTGGATTAGGGGCCAATAAGCCTATTAGGGTGACAGCAGGGACCACCCGGCCTCCACAGTCACCTACAACCTACAACCACACATTTGCCCTAACATACCACGAACCGGACACAGAGCCAAATATAGACTCCGGCTGACAAAGATGGAATAAGAAATATTGTATGTCCGCTTGGTAGAGAGAGAGTTATTTTCTTATTTAAATGATTAAAAATGCCTATAAACAAAACCCAGCAGCAGAACATGCGAGCATTTACGGCTGCAGTAGTTATGTGTGTGTGCCTCCTGTGTGGCGTGTGTGCCTGCATAGGGGGGGGTGGAATCTGAGCGTGGGGGGTAATCACAAGCATCTGTCCTCTCTCCTCACGGCAATTAATTAGATTAAATTAATTTGGAAATCGTGGGTGGATGTGTGATCAAATGCTACAAACCTCTCTGCCTTCTTCCACCCACACACACACACAGGAAATAATGTACACTCTCCAAGCTTTGAACTATAAAGCACATTTCAGTTTAAATTAGCATTGCAGGCACATACAAACAATTTGAGTGAACCTGCTGCTTCCTGTGACAACATAAATGAAGCCTATTGAGTTCTAACAAGTATAAAAAAAATAAAAAAGGAAATGAGCAGAGGTGAAAACTTTTGGCGACGCACGTGCGTGTGCACACAGGCACAAATTAATCCCAATTTGTCGACCACGACAGGGGAAACTTTTGGGATTTCATACTTCATACCAGCTTTTGTCACCTTTGCGTGAATAGCATCGCCCGGAGCTGAAATAATTGTGTTTTTCTTCCCCGAGGCCCAGTCAGTGCTCACAAGCCACTGGCCTACGTAATATGTTCCAGACAGGGGAAGGGGGAGGTGGGGGGGCAAAGTGGCTTTGGGTACAATAGGAAAAGAAAGGGTGTGTGTTTGGGAAGGTGTGCCTAATGTTGAAGAATGTAGGCTGCCTACTCTTCTCTGATTTTGTGCTACATAAATGAGATTTGGAAAAACCCAACATTAAATTTAGGATTTTGATTTATAGCATGGCAAAACAGCATGTTGAGCACCGAATGATTGTGTGTCACAATTACGGGCATCCCTGCTGGTAATATCTTGGGTAACTCCCTTTTTTCCTACCACACTATACCAGGTTGGGAGCATACTCAGAGAAAGGGATCTTTGCTCACAGTCTCTACGGTAGAGATGCACACCTTTTCTTTATGTGTAATGCATCACAGCATCTCAATTAAAAAAATGTAAGATGAAGCTGAAATATTTACATATGGCTTTAAGTGGCTTAAATAAGGAAAAGGTGTAGGAATTGGGCTCTTGATATGAATTTGCAGAGTGAAGTTAATGGAATAGTACTTGTTTTCCCTACTTTCTGTGTATTTACTGAAAGTAATACATTTGAAAGGCCTTGTTTCTGTGGTTATTTGAGGGTAATTTGAAGTCACTTTACAATAATGAAAATTTGTTTCTGCAAATCAAACTGGATTTTTTTTTTTATATACAAGACAAGCCTAACCTCTAAGTACTGCACAATAAGAATTAAAAAGCTAACCCTACTGTTGGTGTTTGTTTAAAAAAAAAACATTTGTGAATGTTGATGCATGTGTCAGACTGGCTGTCACACGGCGGAGCATCCATACACGGTCAGAAATGCGTTCTGTCCTTGGTGACATTGATGTAATGTGCACACACATAAAAAAAAAAAAAACAGTTGAAGTAGGACTTAAAGGGTAAAAGATGGGGGAGGAGCAAGGAGAGTGGGCTTTGGAGTCTCTATCGCTGTATATTCAATGTATTCCAACATGATAGCTTCTTGCTTTAACTGCAGCGGCCCTCTGCGTGTGTCGGTGCGCGGTATTTAAATCCTCTCACAAAGCTTTGAAGATGAGCGAAGTTGGTCTCCAATCTCCAGCTCTGGCTGATATGCAAACGCAGAGAAAATACACACAGACATACATACACGCATTAACCCCCCCTCCGCCACTATACACACACAAAAGGGCCTGTCAGCACAATGCCTTCAAATATAGCCGTCCAATCTTTTGACTCTCAATTTGCCCACCTTTTTGATAATATGTGGCTGTTTGAAAAAGGGTGAATGGCAAGGGTAGCATGCAATTTAGAGATACTACTGCACCTCTCTCTCTCACTCTCTCTCTGTCTCTCTCTCTCTCTCTCAACAAATAGAGGAGGGAAAAAGGTAGTGTTTGACACTACCTTTTTCAATGACAAAATACAATCTAGACAAGGCCAGTAATTCGACAGAGAGGGATTAGCCTAACGCAAGGTTGGGCCCCGAGATTAAGACGAAGCCAGAGCGTGGGGATCTTGAATTTCATCATCTTCAGTGCTTGGGCACAATGGCGTATTCTTCCGCTTTTCTCCTCTGCCGTCTGATGAGGGGTCAGGAGAACTCACCTCTCCTCTTCTTCTGTTCCTTCTACTAAGAGCAGCACTCATCGCTGCTTTGAGGCACGTTTCCAGACTTCAGTGGTCGGGGTGCCTCAGAAGATCAGAGCCGTCTACTAATTTATCAGCAAACCAGCACAGTTGGGAAACAAATGGCAAATTTCAGGCGTCCTAATAACGTCGACCAGCGGTCAGAAATGTCCAAACACCAGAGACAGTGGAGGCGAATGAGGCTGAATTTACAAACATTCAGCTTACATCAAATCATGATCCACCTGATTTGATTACCGCTGCATGAATAAAGCTTTATGCAGACCATTGTGCTAGGCTGCCCTCTTGTGGTGAATATTTACAACCTCTGCCAATCTGCTCCAGTGACACCAGAAACATGTTGCGCTGATCAAATATAGTGGGAAGTTTGGACCCGCTAATCTCAGGCATTAATCTCACCATGATCTAAACTTCTAGTGGAACTGCTCTATTTTCAAGGTGGAATGATTTCTCACCTTAATTAATTTTAAAACACCAGACACACAAGATTGAATTTTCTGAGACTTATCTCTACAATTGTCAAAACTGTACCCAACTGCTCAACTACATTAATGTGGCTAATATCTCTTAAATGTCCCTCAGCTAGTTGTGCTTTGACCACGCGCTTCTTGTTGCCATGAAAAGCTTCTGGCATGACTCTGGTTGAATGTTTCAATTGGTGTTTATTTAAACTAGTTGACATCTTAGCATGGGCATGGCTCTTCATCACAGTTCACAAACTTTACTCCAAAAGCTGGAAACTGTTGGATCACCAGGATCAAAGTCTACAGTGAAGCAGGTTTCATGTCGCTATGGGCTGACAGCGTTTGAAATACGACGCCCTCAAGACCAGCTGATATTTACAGCTGCTCCAGTGAACACGCAAACTTATGGCATCAGGAAGACATGAAATAAGCAATAAGTATGTTTCTACTTTGGATGCACTGCAAACAGACCACAGAGAGAAGGCAGTCTAACCAGACACTAGAAACCAAGGGAAGTTATTATTTCCACATGCTTTTGTGTCTACTGTTTTGACAGTAAATTAAATTGACTTAAAATTATTAATGTTGCAACCAGGACTCCTTAATGCCTGCATCAATTTAGATTACTGACATAGAGCCTGAGCCATGCTATTTATATAATTAGCTTAGATTTATAGCAGTTCTTTGATGGTTGTATGCATGGTAATATTGTGATAATGATAAATTTGCAATATATTGTGCAGGCCTAATAGTCAGATAAGAAACGATTTTTGGCCTAAATGACAAGAAGTGTGTTAAAAGGAGTTAAGGTGAGGTTTTCAGGCTTAAAAATCTGTAGCTACTGATAAGCATGGCTGTGGCAGCAGCATGCTGAGGGCCTGTTTGCTGAAAGTGATATAAAAAAAAGTTAAAAAAACAAAAACAACTGGACTTTTGTTTTTTTTTTGTACTTTTTTTTTTAAATGATCTTGACCTGGATGACTGAGAATCTTCACCAGCATGCTGAAAGTGGTACTGGTATATTCCTTAAACCGAATGACATTATGGGGATCCACGTCCTAATTCTAGACGAGTGATGGTTGAAAGATGAACGCAACTGAAAGCGATTCCACATCCCGACGGGCTTTAGAGGAAAATAAGATAACATTTAGCTGTGGAGATCACTGACCTCAAAATTTCTGGAAATTTGTGAAGTATTCCCAAAAGCTGGATCTGAAGCAGGAACCCAGCCCTTTTAAATTAACTCTACTGGTTCTGCCAAGATGAGTGTGGCTGAGTTGCAATTTGCTAAGGAACGTTTAAGCAAATATTAGTTTAATTAGAAAACTCTACAAGAAGTCGTGCATCCAAGTTATTTTTAAAATTCATCAAAGATCTGTACTATTGCATCATCATTGCAACCTATAAAAGATACCATATATATATATATATATATATATATATATATATATATATATATATATATATATATATATATATATATATATATATATATATATATATATATATATAAACCTATAGAGTAGAACCTCAGACCCACACTTGAGTCATGAATCAAATGTCCTAGTCCACTGTATGTGGATTTGTGTTGGGTCAAAGGAGTGACACATGGTCATTCAAACATAAAATTATTTTAAGTTTCTAAAATCTAAGTTACTAAATACCAAACATTTTAGAGCAGTTCAGTAAAGGTTTTATATATGAAAAAAAAGCCTTGAAGAGGGGAGTCAGTCTAACTTAACATGGCGCTTTATTTCTTTCTATCTGTTCCATACCAGCTCACAAGGAAGTGACCGTGCCCAGCAGTAGGGAGCGACTCTAGCTGAACCAATCAGTGAGCAAAGACATCAAGATATTATGATTTCTACATACTATCCATCAATAGCTGTGCACGTTTTGGTGCTTGCAAATGTTGGCCATAAGCCCTCCACGCCAGAGTGTGTGAAGGTGTAAGGTTACTTTCTCCCTCCCATCATCCCTCCCTCGTCTCCGTTCTTCATTCCAGCCGTCAGGAGCCTGGTATGGCTTTGATCTTTCTGTCATTAGTCAGGCATGCAGAGACAGAGGCAAAACCTCAAACTTGCCCTTTTTCTCTCCCTATTATGCCCTCTCCCACGCTCCATGCAGAAGACATCGGCTGACCAGTTTGTCTCTTCAAGTCTCTTTCAAAACAGAAAGGTGGAGCAATGCGCTGTCATTCTTAACTTTGACGTATACAGGAAGCGACAGCATCAGTGCACTCGGTTAGCACGCCTAATGTGTTCCCCCCACCCTCCCCATCGACATTCTTTGAGGAGTCTCGGAGGTCAGAGGTCGTTGGCTGAGCTCAAGTGATGTAACCTCAGTCTAAAGTCACATCAGGCAGCATTCATTAGAGATTCATCAACCCTTTTAATTCCCTCCAACAGCAATGCTTTCAGAAGATTGCAGATGTCCACATTAAAACTGTTGATCCAAGTGATTCAGAGAGAGCAAATACCGAGCCTTAGCCCAATGCTTTTCATTCCTACATCACACAGGCCTAATATAAATCTGATGATGCTATTTAAAAAAGCCTTTGCAGAAAACTGTTCCGTTTCTGAACAAACAACAACAGGACTAAATAAATCTCTCGCTCCTCAGTTATCCAGTGTCTCAAAACCATCCTCCATCACTGGCCAAATGTAAGTAAATAACTGAGGTAGCGGGTAAATTCGATCACCCCGGAAGCTGATGGTGGTAGGTTTGCAATCTAAACAGGTGAGCAGTGTTTCGCTTGTGGAACTGACCTGTTGGGGGCAGCGACACTCTGAGCTGAAGCTCTGGCTGTCGCATGTGACCCGCTCACGTCAGCTTCAGCCCACCAGCTGGGGGAGAGGGTAGCTGCAGGCTGCCATTACTCTAGACATGAAGAATGACTACATTTTTAGGCAAAGCCGTTCGTGAAGCAGCAGAAAGCTCTCGTCCTACCACAGACAGACTCTCCTCTCTCTTTTTCATCCTCATTCTTTTTCCAACGTAAAGATAAGATTAGACATCATGTAAAGTAGAGCTGCTCAATATCAGGGAATGATTATGTGAATGTCACAGTGGTGATACGACTTTTGAGGAAAATAAACAAATAAACAGCGTTAATGTGTTTATGTATTCTGTTTAGTCAAAACCTAAAACCCAGGTAGGGTGTAATCCATCTGGCTGGGTATGGAGAAAGTTTTTTCTCCAATCTGAAAAATGGTATTTTGAAAACATTGCACCAAGCTACATCTGTTTAGTCAGTGAAACTTAAAAATAGATCTTTACTGCAGTCCAAGCAGTTCTTTGCCATACTGCATGCAGTAGCAGTGGAATAAAGAAAGTAAACAGTATACCGTAAGTAAAGCTTGCGGTATACTGTTCAGTCCGCTGTGAAAACAAAGAACTGAATATTTAATGGTGTTTCCTAATTTTTTTTAACTGTAGGGCTGCATGAAAACATGTAGTCGCAACATTGAATATTGTAATAACTCTCAATTACAATGAACCCACAGTTCTGTCATTTTCCTTTTTATGTCCTTTATCACAATATTCCAGCAACTCGCAGTTAGCTTTAACAACTTTGCCACAAAAATATACAATGAATGATGACATTAAGGGTAGAAAAAGGCCTTTCAACTACATGCAGATCATAAAGGCATGGCACCTAAAACTATAATACCTTACCAAATATTGCATGCCGGCAATCCTTTGCAATTAAAATACAGCAAAAACAAAAACGATTGTGGTTCTAAATACTGTGAGCTCCACATGAAGGGGAACGGTACGGTGCGAGAGGACTGGTGCGACAGTAGATAAGATGCAGACAGCTATTTGTGGAAATGGGCGATCTTCAAACACTTTGTTATTGAAATATATTTCCTGTGGGGTCCCTCAGGGGTCAGTGTTGGGTCCTAAACTATTCTGTATTTAAATTACATATTGTTGTGCCATCAAGCCATGTGGAAAAATCTGAATGGATTGTAAGCAAAGGAATTTCAGACATTTTCAGGGACCAAGAACTGCCCCCCTCTGCAGGGTGCTGTTGCTATAAAGCCAAACTTCCCACAGACAAACGTCTTTATTTCCCGCTGTTTCGTTGGAACAGCATTGGGGGGAAATTCTCGTCGGAGGGGAGGACCTGACTTTAGTTGGAGAACTGCCGGCTGGATCGAAGCCAAGTCTGCAGTCTAACTTCTGCGTAAAAAGACGGCAGAGTAAAGAATCCCTCTATGCCAAAATCAGCCTTGTGTAGTTTTTCCTAAGCTGTTGCAAGAAACTGACTCCAGGCGGCCCGGAGCGGCCACCCACCTGTAGGCGGCACAGGACCCATTTTCCTAAGCTGAGAGTAAAAGCTGAGCTGAAATCACCCGCTGAACCCGGGTCAAAGACTCGCATGAAGGACCCGGTGCGGCCTGCTCCAACCACCATGTTCGGCTAGTCCATAGCCGCAAAGCCGCATGCCCACTGCTAAGATAAGCAGCTTTCCCTTGGACTACTTCAACTGCTTCCAACTAAATGCCCAAAGTGGACCGAACTGACAGAGGCACCATCCGGTTTGGCAGAGAAATAAACAGGGAAAGTTAAATGGTTTATTTAGAAGGTTTACTTAATGCGTTTTGACTATGTTTTTAAACACGTGGAGCTAACCAACGTAGCTCCCGTTAGCATTTTGAAACTATGCCATGCTGATGTAATTCGAGTGTGTTTTTACGGTTATAACAAAAGTTATCCCCACAAGGGTTTCATACATTAATGGAATATTGATGTTTGTGTTATCCAGTCCGCTCATTGCAACCAAAATAAAGCTGAAGCTTTTTAAAATTAGCGCCGAATGTCGTCTAACCAAATGCTATTAGCTTCCGGTAACATTCGCTCTTCCCAGATACGCAACTACGTTTCGCTCCATCGTTCGATAGTGCTATGACTATTCTTACCGCATTAATATGGAGTATTAATGCCGATTTAATGGTGTTTTGTATAACTCCAAGAATAAGCAACCTCTAGCTTCCCAGAGGTATAATCGCATTAATAAAATCATGCATCTCTAAAGTTTACTGATTTTCACTGAGTAAATCATTCTATAAAATGTTATCTGATCAAATATTTTTTTGTTTAACTCATGATTTGCATTATGAATGAGTTGAAACACACACCAAATGTTGTTCTGAATTAGTTAAGCCAATTTAACCTCATTCCATGTTCTTTAAGATTAACTTTGGTTCTTTAACTCAGATCTGCAGGATTCACTGAATTATTCTGATAATGATGATCAACCACTTTTATTTTGTCTTTTGTTTCTTTTGTGTGTACATAGTTCCTTAGCTTCTTTTTTATCTTATTTTTACTTCGTAGTTTTAGTTAAGTTTCACTAGCCTAGTAGAGAGAATTTGTTGATTGAAATGTAGTGTTAATTCAGGTAAACAGCATTCTATATGATGTTCCCTGGATGTTAATTTTATCTCTGTTAATACTTGAATTTGAAGAGAAGTGACTGCTTATTCTACATGTGTGCAGGATTTGCTGTTAAAAGAACGCCAGTACTCAAATTATCCCTTTCAGCTATTGTCCTGATATCAGCTCTAGAACTGACAATACCCAACAGACAGAGAGTTATTTATTAAACATTAAATAACTTAAAACGGTGTGTAATAGCACAACAATATGCAAAGTTTCAAACTAAATTAGACTTGTCTTACTTGTAGATGACATACTTTGCTCGGGCTTTAGAAAAGCTTTTGGAGAGGATTACCCATGAAAGGCATGAATTAACGGGATGGTAACAGAAACAAATTATCACCAAACGTCAAGTTACTTATACTTGGATACAGTATTAAAGATTTGTAGCTGAGAAAATAGATAATAACATTAATTAGAAACCACATGTAACATGTATACCATCTAAATTATCATGAAGCATTTTAAGTAAAGCAAGGTACTTTTTAAACCACAAATCACTCATTACCATATCTGGAGTAGTGTGTAGACATTTGGGGCAATATATATATATATATATATATATAAAACAGCAGCTGAAATGTCATGGAAACTACATAAAAAAGAGCACTATGAATGAATAATAATTCTATTGTAAAACATCATATCTGTATATTCACAAGTCAAATGTTGATCTGGTAAAACAGAAAACTGTACAAATGATGTACAAAGTAAGATCAATGAGCTGCCTGCAAATGTACAGAACATGTTTTCAGAAAGAGGCTATAATCTAAGTAGAAAATACATTAAGATTCTCAGTGTTAACCTTTTTTGTTTCTCTGTGGAGTGAAAGATTGAAACAGTTTTAGTTTAGAAAATTGCAGAATGATCAAACATCACTTAAAAACATATTTGAAGATATCTCACTAAAACAATATATAGTTGAGGAGGGCCTGACTTATTCATAGCCCATGTGAATTGTGTGTTAGGGTCGGACGATAATTCAGTAACAAAATATATCGATTGATAGACGTGTGGTGCGACAGAAAATAAAGGGTCAGTAAAAAGTTCAACAGAAGAACGGTTTTCCTTCCTTCTGCATTCTAGCCAATCATGTAGGTTATTACTACACCCATTACATCCTCCCAAACAATCACAAACCCAGAGACAGGAACGCTCACCAAGCTCCACCCCAATCAAAGAGCTCAGAAAACTTTTGAAAACTTGCAGTTTTGATAAAAGGAGAGTTGAATAAAGGGTTTGTGTGTCTTTATCCAAAAAAAGTCAATAAGCAACAGTTTTGAATTTTTTTATTATTATTTATATCGATCAATATTATTTCTATTTTATCAATATGCTTCTTTTTTATATTGTCCAGCCCTAGTATGCATGTTTGTAACCAACTTTAATTATATTGTTTCCTAAAGGATGACTGAAAGTTTGGAGGACCATAACAGACGGAATTAAAAATAAACGGAGAAATAGATAAATGGACCAATAAATAAAAATTTAAATGTACCAATTAATTAAAAAATAGAAATGATTTAATGTAATTTTGTGTCTTTGCGCAATATATCCCATTTATTAACTTTACCACATGTTTCATAATTTAACTAACCTTCATATTTTTCTCTTTGTTCATTAGTAGAATATTAATATAACAGTGATTTTAAACAGAGTGACTGTCAATACAATCACCATATGTATCAAAATCATAATACATGTTACATATAACATGTTTATAACAGTAATAATCAATGTTTGATTATTTCAACAGCAGTAGGTATAATATTTGCTTTTCTGTTTTAAATCGCGTTTTACATTTTTGCTTTTAAATCTTTGAGTTAATAATGTGATTTTTATTTAACTAAATGCTTCACTCAACTTTAAACTGCATGTACTGACATTCACTAACCACATGGTGGCAGAAACAGCCCAAACATGTTCTTTTAGAGTTATTATGACGTGGGATCAGCACCTTTCTGACAAGGAACTTCTCCCACGATCCAAAACTTCACCCCTTCACCCCAAAACTTTACCTTTTCTGGTCCAGAACATTAAGGAAAAAAAACTTCAGTACTTTTCAAATGCTGTACTGATGGCAAGACATCCATCTTTCATTTAATTTTAACCTAAAAGTTAATAAGTCATTTGGAGCAAAAAAAAACTGTTTCATAAAATCAGGTGACAAATACTTAATCCTCACATTTTCAATGACGAACGTCCACTCCTTGTCCTCAAACTCTTCTGCATGGGGATCCTGTAAAGGCAGAAAAATCTATCATTAAGAAAGTAATCTTAATTAATTTACATCTTTCTTTAACGCGAGTGCTTTTAAGAAATCCAACACATGCTCAGAAGAAAACTCTAAAAATGGAAGAACATCTGCCTTACTGCTGCTCTTTAACCTCAGCCTTCTGGGTTACCAATGATCTGAAATAAAGAAGTGCTGTCTGTCTGTCTGTGGATGTTTTTATAAACATGTGCACCACATAAAAAACCTAACTTTGAGATGTGAAACAGATTTATTTATTTTTTTATGTATTGCAATAATTTGAGCCCAGTAGCCAGATTGGGTTGCTGTTGATCATCTCTATTAATATCCCCGTCTGACTTCCCGTCTTTCTCACAACAACTGATAGGAATGGAGATTAACGGGCATTGCTGCTGAACAGAACCTGCAGGTTCATTTACCCGTTTTGACGTTGAGGATATTCACAGGTAACACTTTTCCAATGTTTGTCTCGCTTGTGCATCCCAATTGGTGAGAAAATGCAGATGCTAAGACTTAAACAAACAAGCCGTGTCCCGTAAACAACGAGGGCTAAACATGACGCAAAAACATGCAAAAAGCATCAGAATATTGCAGATACCCATCTGCGCTCTGTTTGCTGACACTTATTCTGCCATTAGGGTTAATTTGTATTTTCAGTCTTTACAAAGTTCAGCCGAGGCTTAGTGCTGATGCACATCACGCTGTTGTGCATGATATGACACTGCTGACTCAGCTGTTCGCACTGCTGAGCCTTAGGCCAGGCAGGGTGAGAAATATATCTGGGAGATGCTGTTTTCACCTTCGTTATTTATCAAAAGTACTCATAAAGCCATAGCTTTAATTGGAAAAGACTCCATAGGCATTTTTTTCATCCACAATCAGTGCTTCTCTTTAAAATTCAAAAATCTGTTTAATGTAACATTATCGCTACATTCATTTGCATTTCCCTGCAGGTTTTTGGACCTGCACTGACACCGTACAATTGAATCATTTCACTCTGTAGCCAATAAAACTCTACAGCGCCCTTCTGAGTAAACAAGCTTAATGAAGCTGATAAAGCTGCTCGCGTTTAGAACGGGGATAAGGAAGAAGGCAGCAAAGACTACGCAGCATGTAACGTCCAATTAGTTCATTTGTTTACAATGGGGCTGGAATAATTTTAATTATAAGGAATTTAGAGCAAAAAGCTGAGAAGGTCATAATAGACGAAGGGATTCTCCACATTTTGTTTTTGTGTTTGTTAACCTAAACACTGTGTGAAGACAATGTGGTGACAAGTTACGCAGCCGGTGTTAATTGATTTGGGCATTATCCAAACCTTGCTTTGCTGCCTTTGACTTTCTCATTACAAAAACTGATTTTTTATTTTTATTTAAAAAGGAGAAAACCAGCTCGCAAGGCCTGGACAACTATGCAGATTCTCATGGAAGCAGATAAGAACTCTTGTTTTTTCAAATGTCTTGAGACACGGTCACAAGATTTGTCTCGATGACTTGGGGTAATAATTTGTTAAGAAGCTTTGCAAAAATCTTGTTTCTCAACTGTTTCAAAAGCCACAAAACTTGTTGTTAATAAGTGAACATACATGTGACTGAAAATAGAAAAGATATCAGCATCTCATCTAAAGAGAGACACGGTGACATTTTAGTGACATCCCGGGTTGTAAAACACCTTCAAATAAATAATCTTACTAATGGAGCATCGTCTCAACCTTTACTCTGCTTCATGTGAAATCTACTTAGTGGGGGACTAAAATGCCAGATTAAATGAAAATACTTTCTAATGAAATAAAAGTGGAACAGTCATTATCACCCTAGTAATAGGACAGCACCTCTCTCATGACATTTCACCAGGTTGGAGCTTACAGGCGGAGAGCTGTGCGACCATTTCTACTGACA